>NW_027252181.1:0-29359 GCF_044704955.1 Pristiophorus japonicus | reverse complement strand
CGACAGAGAGAGAGAGAGAGGGAGGGCGCGCGCGAGAGAGAGAGATAGAGGGAGGGCGCGCGCGAGAGAGAGAGAGGGAGGGCGCGCGCGCGAGAGAGAGAGAGAGGGAGGGCGCGGGAGAGAGAGACTGAGGGCGCGCGAAGGAGAGAGAGAGAGGGAGGGCGCGGGAGAGAGAGACTGAGGGCGCGCGAAGGAGAGAGAGAGAGGGAGGGCGCGCGCGAGAGAGAGAGAGGGAGGGCGCGCGCGAGAGAGAGAGAGAGAGGGAGGGCGTGGGGGAGACAGAGAGAGCGAGGGCGCGGGAGAGAGAGAGAGAGAGAGAGGGAGGGCGCGCCGCGCGAGAGAGAGAGAGAGAGGGAGGGCGCGCGCGCGAGAGAGAGGGAGGGCGCGCGAGAGAGAGAGAGAGAGAGAGAGAGGGAGGGCGCGCGAGAGAGAGAGAGAGAGAGAGGGAGAGGGCGCGCGCGAGAGAGAGAGGGAGGGCGCGCGCGAGAGAGAGAGAGAGGGAGGGCGCGCGCGAGAGAGAGAGAGAGAGGGAGGGCGCGCGCGAGAGAGAGAGAGAGGGAGGGCGCGAGAGAGAGATGGAGGGCGCGCGAGAGAGAGAGAGAGAGGGAGGGCGCGCGCGAGAGAGAGATAGAGGGCGCGCGCGAGAGAGAGAGGGAGGGCGCGCGCGAGAGTGAGAGAGAGAGGGAGGGCGCGCGCGAGAGAGAGAGGGAGGGCGAGCGAGAGAGAGAGAGAGGGAGGGCGCCCGAGAGAGGGAGGGCGAGCGAGAGAGAGAGAGAGGGAGGGCGCCCGAGAGAGAGAGAGGGAGGGCGTCCGAGAGAGAGAGAGGGAGGGCGAGCGAGAGAGAGAGAGAGAGATAGGGAGGGCGAGCGAGAGAGAGAGAGAGAGGGCGCGCGCGAGAGAGAGAGGGAGGGCGCGCGCGAGAGAGAGAGAGAGTGAGGGAGGGCGCGCGAGAGAGAGAGAGAGGGAGGGCGCGGGAGAGAGAGAGAGGGCGCGCGAGAGAGAGAGAGAGGGCGCGCGCGAGAGAGAGAGGGAGGGCGCGGCGAGAGAGAGAGAGGGAGGGCGCCCGAGAGAGAGAGAGGGAGGGCGAGCGAGAGAGAGAGAGGGAGGGCGAGCGAGAGAGAGAGAGGGAGGGCGCCCGAGAGAGAGAGAGGGAGGGCGAGCGAGAGAGAGAGAGGGAGGATGCGCGAGAGAGAGAGAGGGAGAGGGAGGGCGCGCGAGAGAGAGAGAGGGAGAGAGAGAGAGGGAGGGCGCGCGAGAGAGAGAGAGGGAGGGCGCGCGAGAGAGAGAGGGAGAGGGAGGGCGCGCGAGAGAGAGAGAGAGAGGGAGGGCGCGTGCGAGAGAGAGAGAGGGAGGGCGCGGGAGAGAGAGAGAGAGGGAGGGCGCGCGCGAGAGAGAGAGGGAGGGCGCGCGCGAGAGAGAGAGAGAGAGAGAGGGAGGGCGCGCGAGAGAGAGAGAGAGGGAGGGCGCGGGAGAGAGAGAGAGGGCGCGCGAGAGAGAGAGAGAGGGAGAGCGCGCGCGAGAGAGAGAGAGGGAGGGCGCGCGCGAGAGAGAGAGAGGGAGGGCCGCGCGAGAGAGAGAGAGGGAGGGCGCGGGAGGCAGAGAGAGAGAGAGGGAGGGCGCGCGCGAGAGAGAGAGAGGGAGGGCGCGCGCGCGCGAGAGAGAGAGAGAGAGGGAGGGCGCGCGCGAGAGAGAGAGAGGGAGGGCGCGCGCGAGAGAGAGAGAGGGAGGGCGCGCGCGGAGAGAGAGAGAGGGGGAGGGCGCGGGAGAGAGAGAGAGAGGGAAGGCGCGCGCGAGAGAGAGAGAGGGAGGGCGCGCGCGAGAGAGAGAGAGAGGGGGAGGGCGCGGGAGAGAGAGAGAGAGGGAGGGCGCGGGCGAGAGAGAGAGAGAGAGAGAGGGAAGGCGCGCGAGTGAGAGAGAGAGGGAGGGCGCGCGCGCGAGAGAGAGAGAGAGGGCGCGGGCGAGAGAGAGAGAGGGAAGGCGCGCGCGAGAGAGAGGGAGGGAGGGCGCGGGAGAGAGAGAGAGAGAGAGAGGGAGGGAGGGCGCGGGAGAGAGAGAGAGGGAGGGCACGCGCGGGAGAGAGAGAGTGAGAGGGAGGGCGCGTGCGAGAGAGAGAGAGAGAGAGAGGGAGGGCGCGGGAGAGAGAGAGTGAGAGGGAGGGCGCGGGAGAGAGAGAGTGAGAGGGAGGAGGGCGCGCGAGAGAGAGAGAGAGAGAGGGAGGGAGGGCGCGGGAGAGAGAGAGTGAGAGGGAGGGCGCGCGCGAGAGAGAGAGAGAGAGAGAGAGAGAGGGAGGGCGCGCGCGCGAGAGAGAGAGAGAGAGAGAGGGAGGGCGCGCGCGAGAGAGAGAGATGGAGGGCGCGGGAGAGACAGAGAGAGGGAGGGCGCGAGAGAGAGAGAGAGAGGGAGGGCGCGCGCGACAGAGAGAGAGAGAGAGGGAGGGCGCGCGCGAGAGAGAGAGATAGAGGGAGGGCGCGCGCGAGAGAGAGAGAGGGAGGGCGCGCGCGAGAGAGAGAGAGAGGGAGGGCGCGGGAGAGAGAGACTGAGGGCGCGCGAAGGAGAGAGAGAGAGGGAGGGCGCGGGAGAGAGAGACTGAGGGCGCGCGAAGGAGAGAGAGAGAGGGAGGGCGCGGGAGAGAGAGGGAGGGCGCGCGAAGGAGAGAGAGAGAGGGAGGGCGCGCGCGAGAGAGAGAGAGGGAGGGCGCGGGAGAGAGAGGGAGGGCGTGCGAAGGAGAGAGAGAGAGGGAGGGCGCGCGCGAGAGAGAGAGAGGGAGGGCGCGCGCGAGAGAGAGAGAGCGAGGGCGCGGGAGAGAGAGAGAGAGGGAGGGCGCGCGCGCGAGAGAGAGAGAGAGGGAGGGCGCGCGCGCGCAAGAGAGAGGGAGGGCGCGCGAGAGAGAGAGAGAGAGAGAGAGAGGGAGGGCGCGAGAGAGAGAGAGAGAGAGAGGGAGGGCGCGTGAGAGAGAGAGAGAGAGCGCGCGCGAGAGAGAGAGGGAGGGCGCGCGCGCGAGAGAGAGAGAGAGGGAGGGCGCGCGCGAGAGAGAGAGAGAGAGGGAGGGCGCGCGCGGGAGAGAGAGAGTGGGAGGGCGCGAGAGAGAGAGGGAGGGCGCGAGGGCGCGAGGGAGAGAGGGAGGGCGCGCGCGAGAGAGAGAGAGAAGGCGCGCGCGAGAGAGAGAGGGAGGGCGCGCGCGAGAGAGAGAGAGAGAGAGGGAGGGCGCGCGCGAGAGAGAGAGGGAGGGCGAGCGAGAGAGAGAGAGAGGGAGGGCGCCCGAGAGAGGGAGGGCGAGCGAGAGAGAGAGAGAGGGAGGGCGCCCGAGAGAGAGAGAGGGAGGGCGCCCGAGAGAGAGAGAGGGAGGGCGAGCGAGAGAGAGAGAGAGAGAGAGGGAGGGCGAGCGAGAGAGAGAGAGAGAGAGAGGGCGCGCGCGAGAGAGAGAGGGAGGGCGCGCGCGCGAGAGAGAGAGAGCGCGCGCGCGAGAGAGAGAGAGAGAGGGGGAGGGCGCGCGCGAGAGAGAGAGAGAGGGCGCGCGCGAGAGAGAGAGAGAGAGAGAGGCGCGCGCGAGAGAGAGAGGGAGGGTGCGCGCGAGAGAGAGAGAGGGCGCGCGCGAGAGAGAGAGAGGGGGAGGGCGCGCGGGCGAGAGAGGGAGGGCGCACGGGCGAGAGAGGGGAGGGCGCACGAGAAAGAGAGAGGGAGGGCGAGCGAGAGAGAGAGAGGGAGGGCGCCCGAGAGAGAGAGAGGGAGGGCGAGCGAGAGAGAGAGAGGGGGGCGAGCGAGAGAGAGAGAGGGAGGGCGCCCGAGAGAGAGAGAGGGAGGGCGAGCGAGAGAGAGAGAGGGAGGGCGCGCGAGAGAGAGAGAGGGAGAGGGAGGCGCGCGAGAGAGAGAGAGGGAGAGGGAGGGCGCGCGAGAGAGAGAGAGAGAGAGGGAGGGCGCGCGAGAGAGAGAGAGGGAGGGCGCGCGAGAGAGAGAGGAGAGGGAGGGCGCGCGAGAGAGAGAGAGAGAGAGAGAGAGAGTGAGGGCGCGCGAGAGGGAGAGTGGGAGGGCGCGCGAGAGAGAGAGGGAGGGCGCGCGAGAGAGAGAGGGAGAGGGAGGGCGCGCGAGAGAGAGAGAGAGAGAGGGAGGGCGCGCGAGGAGAGAGAGAGAGAGGGAGGGCGCGCGAGAGAGAGAGAGGGAGGCGCGCGAGAGAGAGAGAGGGAGGGCGCACGAGAGAGGGAGAGGGAGAGAGAGAGAGAGAGGGAGGGCGCGCGAGAGAGAGAGAGAGAGGGAGGGCGCGCGAGAGAGAGAGGGAGGGCGCGCGAGAGAGAGAGAGAGAGAGAGAGAGAGGAGGGCGCACGAGAGAGAGAGAGAGGGAGGGCGCGCGAGAGAGAGAGAGAGAGAGAGAGAGGGAGGGCGCGAGAGGGGAGGGCGCGCGAGAGAGAGAGAGAGAGAGGGAGGGCGCGCGAGAGAGAGAGAGGGAGGGCGCGCGAGAGAGAGAGGGAGGGCGCACGAGAGAGAGAGAGGGAGAGGGAGAGAGAGAGAGAGAGAGAGAGAGGGAGGGCGCGCGAGAGAGAGAGAGGGAGGGCGCGCGAGAGAGAGAGGGAGGGTGCGCGAGAGAGAGAGGGAGGGCGCGCGAGAGAGAGAGAGAGAGAGAGGGAGGGCGCGCGAGAGAGAGAGAGAGGGAGGGCGCGCGAGAGAGAGAGAGAGAGAGAGGAGGGCGCGAGAGGGAGGGCGCGAGAGAGAGAGAGAGAGAGAGGGAGGGCGCGAGAGAGAGAGAGAGAGGGAGGGCGCGCGAGAGAGAGAGAGGGAGGGCGCACGAGAGAGAGAGAGAAAGGGAGGGCGCGCGAGAGAGAGAGAGAGAGGGAGGGCGCACGAGAGAGAGAGAGAGGGAGGGCGCGCGCGCGAGAGAGAGAGAGGGAGGGCGCGCACGAGAGAGAGAGAGAGGGAGGGCGCACGAGAAAGAGAGGGAGAGGGAGGGCGCGCGCGAGAGAGAGAGAGACGGAGGGCGCACGAGAGAGAGAGGAGAGGGAGGGCGCGCGCGCGCGAGAGAGGGAGGGCGCTCGAGAGAGAGAGGGAGGGAGGGCGCGCGAGAGAGAGAGAGAGAGGGAGGGCGCGCGAGAGAGAGGGAGGGAGGGCGCGCGAGAGAGAGAGAGAGAGAGGGAGGGCGCGTGAGAGAGAGGGAGGGAGGGCGCGCCCGAGAGAGAGAGAGAGAGAGGGAGGGCGCGCGCGAGAGAGAGAGAGAGGGAGGGCGCGCGCGAGAGAGAGAGAGAGGGAGGGCGCGCGCGCGAGAGAGAGCGGGAGGGCGCGCGCGAGAGAGAGAGAGAGGGAGGGGCGCGCGCGAGAGAGAGAGGGAGGGAGGGCGCGCACGAGAGAGGGAGAGAGGGAGGGCGCGCGAGAGAGAGAGAGAGAGGGAGGGCGCGCACGAGAGAGGGAGAGAGGGAGGGCGCGCGAGAGAGGGAGTGTGCACGCGTGTGCGAGCGTGTGCGTGTATTAGTATTAACCGATTTCTGTTGTTATTTAGCAAACCCGAAGCAGCCGAGAATTACCCTCGACAGAATGCCTGCCATTTTTATTCGAGGCGAGACTTTCTTCCTCCGCTGCACTGCAGACACTTCCTACCCTGGATGCACATTTTACGTGTGGAAAGTTGGACAAGCCGGGGTACTGATGTCCCTGACCGCTTCGAAGACGGCCATCGCGTGACTTTCCAAGTCCCCAACGCTGCTCGCCCTCCGATGGCGGAGTCCTACGCGTGTCACTACGAGGTCCAGCGAGCAGGCGAGAGGTTCAACTCGAGCCAGAGCGCGAGTGTGGAGGTTGTTGTCCGTGGTGAGTCCCGTGGTGGGGGCGGACCATATCGACGTTTGTCGAGCTGTGTTGCATTGGGGGTGACTTCGCTCAATAAAACCCGGTCCACTTGGGTCTGTGGCATCCACCATGAGGTATGCAGTCGTCCGCCTCGTGGGTGAACTGGTAATGCCGTCGTCATCGAAACATAGAAAATAGGGGCAGGAGCAGGCCATTGGGCCCTTGGAGCCTGCCCCGCCATTGGGCCCTTGGAGCCTGCCCCGCCATTGGGCCCTTGGAGCCTGCCCCGCCATTGGGCCCTTGGAGCCTGCCCCGCCATTGGGCCCTTGGAGCCTGCCCCGCCATTGGGCCCTTCGAGCCTGCCCCGCCATTGGGCCCTTCGAGCCTGCACCACCATTCAATATGACCATGGCTGATCATTCCCTCAGTACCCCACTCCTGCCTTCTCTCCATACCCCTGATCCCTTTAGCCGTAAGGGCCACATCTAACTCCTTTTGAATATATCCAACGAACTGGCCCCAACAACTTTCTGTGGTCGAGAATTCCACAGGTTCACAATTCTCTGAGTGAAGGAGTTTTCTCCTCATCTCGGTCCTAAATGGCTTACCCCTTATCCTTAGACTGTGTGAGCCCCTGGTTCTGGACTTCCCCAACATCGGGAACATTCTTCCTGCATCTAACCTGTCCAATCCCGTCAGAATTTTATATGTTTCTATGAGATTCCTCTCATTCTTCTAAATTCCAGTGAATATAAGCCCAGTCGATCCAGTCTTTCTTCATATGTCAGTCCTGTCATCCCGGGAATCAGTCTGGTGAACCTTCGCTGCACTCCCTCAATAGCAAGAATGTCCTTCTCAGATTAGGAGACCAAAACTGAACACAATATTCCAGGTGTGGTCTCACCAAGGACCTGTACAACTGCAGTAAGACCTCCCTGCTCCTGTACTCAAATCCCCTCGCTATGAAGGCCAACATGCCATTTGCCTTCTTCACCGCCTGCTGTACCTGCATGTCAACTTTCAATGACTGATGTACCATGACACCCAGGTCTCGTTGCACCTCCCCTTTTCCTAATCTGCCGCCATTCAGATAATAATCTGCCTTCCTGTTTTTGCCACCAAAGTGGATAACCTCACATTTATCCACATTATACTGCATCTGCCATGCATTTGCCCCACTCACCGAACCTGTCCAAGTCACCCTGCAGCCTCTTAGCATCCTCCTCACAGCTCACACCGCCACCCAGCTGAGTGTCATCTGCAAACTTGGAGATATTACACTCAATTCCTTTGTCTAAATCATTAATATATATTGTAAATAGCTGGGGTCCCAGCACTGAGCCCTGCGGCACCCCACTAGTCACTGCCTGCCATTCTGCGCTTGCTTTCTGCACGCTCTCGGCAACAAGACTCGAGGTGCTCAGCGCCCTCCCGGATGCACTTCCTCCACTTAGGGCGGACTGGTCTTTGGGCCGGGGACTCCCAGGTGTGGGTGGGGGATGTTGCACTTTATCAGGGAGGGGTGTCCTTGTAACGTTTCCTCTGCCCACCTTTGGCTCGCTCGCCGTGAAGGAGTTCCTAGTAGAGCGCTTGCTTTGGGGAGTCTCGTGTCTGGGGGCATGCGGACAATGTGGCCTGCCCAGCGGAGCTGATCTCCCTGAGGAAAAGAGTGTTCGAAGATCAGGCCCTCAAATCCACCACCCAGCTCATGGTCTACAGGGCTGTAGTGATACCCACCCTCCTGTATGGCTCAGAGACATGGACCATGTACAGTAGGTATCTCACCCCCAGCACCCAGCTCATGGTCTACAGGGCTGTAGTGATACCCGCCCTCCTGTATAGCTCAGAGACAGGGACCATGTACAGTAGGTATCTCACCCCCAGCACCCAGCTCATGGTCTACAGGGCTGTAGTGATACCCGCCCTCCTGTATGGCTCAGAGACATGGACCATGTACAGTAGGTATCTCACCCCCAGCACCCAGCTCATGGTCTACAGGGCTGTAGTGATACCCGCCCTCCTGTATGGCTCAGAGACATGGACCATGTACAGTAGGTATCTCACCCCCAGCACCTAGCTCATGGTCTAATGGGCTGTAGTGATACCCGCCCTCCTGTATGGCCCAGAGACATGGACCGTGTACAGTAGGTATCTCACCCCCAGCACCTAGCTCATGGTCTACAGGGCTGTAGTGATACCCGCCCTCCTGTATGGCCCAGAGACATGGACCATGTACAGTAGGTATCTCACCCCCAGCACCTAGCTCATGGTCTACAGGGCTGTAGTGATACCCGCCCTCCTGTATGGCCCAGAGACATGGACCATGTACAGTAGGTATCTCACCCCCACCACCCAGCTCATGGTCTACAGGGCTGTAGTGATACCCGCCCTCCTGTATAGCTCAGAGACAGGGACCATGTACAGTAGGTATCTCACCCCCAGCACCCAGCTCATGGTCTACAGGGCTGTAGTGATACCCGCCCTCCTGTATGGCTCAGAGACATGGACCATGTACAGTAGGTATCTCACCCCCAGCACCCAGCTCATGGTCTACAGGGCTGTAGTGATACCCGCCCTCCTGTATGGCTCAGAGACATGGACCATGTACAGTAGGTATCTCACCCCCAGCACCTAGCTCATGGTCTAATGGGCTGTAGTGATACCCGCCCTCCTGTATGGCCCAGAGACATGGACCGTGTACAGTAGGTATCTCACCCCCAGCACCTAGCTCATGGTCTACAGGGCTGTAGTGATACCCGCCCTCCTGTATGGCCCAGAGACATGGACCATGTACAGTAGGTATCTCACCCCCAGCACCTAGCTCATGGTCTACAGGGCTGTAGTGATACCCGCCCTCCTGTATGGCCCAGAGACATGGACCATGTACAGTAGGTATCTCACCCCCACCACCCAGCTCATGGTCTACAGGGCTGTAGTGATACCCGCCCTCCTGTATGGCTCACAGATATGGACCATGTACAGTAGGTATCTCACCCCCAGCACCCAGCTCATGGTCTACAGGGCTGTAGTGATACCCACCCTCCTGTATGGCTCAGAGACAGGGACCATGTACAGTAGGTATCTCACCCCCAGCACCCAGCTCATGGTCTACAGGGCTGCAGTGATACCCACCCTCCTGTATGGCTGAGAGACATGGACCATGTACAGTAGGTATCTCACCCCCAGCACCCAGCTCATGGTCTACAGGGCTGTAGTAATACCCGCCCTCCTGTATGGCTCAGAGACATGGACCATGTACAGTAGACACCTCAAGTCGCTGGAGAAATACCACCAACGCTGTCTCCGCAAGATCCTGCAAATCCCCCGGGAGGACAGACGCCCCAACGTTAGCGTCCCCGACCAGGGCCAACATCCCCAGCATCGAAGCCCTGGTGTGATTGTTAACCCTTTGTGAGTGAGCCAAGTGGTACTCACCAGCAACGTGCTGCGATGAATTCTTCAGCCAAGAACGCACGAAGCAAATACATTTCACGGTGCCGGTGAGAGATAGAGTCACGGTTCCCAACGGAGGGAGGGGAAGGAATGGGAGAAGGGAGGGGGGGAAAGGGAGCGAGAGAGGGGGGAGGGGAGAGGGAGGGTGGGGAGGGGTGAGGGAGGGTGGGGAGGGAAGAGCGAGGGGAGGGATGCAGTGACATTGTGAGGTCAGTCTGGCTCACCGGTCTGCAGAGCTGTTGAGCTCCGAGTTGTTCAGCCGATTACGTGACACGTGACGTTCACAAGACACAATAAAACTCCAGTCCCGTCGGGTCTGCGTTCTCCACGATGAGGGATGTGGTCGTGAGCCGAGTGGATGAACTGGTAAAGGGACAGTGAGTGTGTGAATGTTAAACCTGTTAATAAACCCAGCTCGTTCTCAAGAGCAATGCGTTGCGATGAATTCCTCAGCGGAGAACCCTTGAAAGTGAATGGGTAACAGCTCCCTTTCACCCTGCCCGATTCGATGATCCTATTAATTTTCCTTTTCAGATGAAGCACCGAGACCGTCCCTCACACTGTCCAGACACATGTATCTAGTCGGCGATTCCGCAACCTTCCTCTGTCAAACTCCTGTGTTCTTGACCGCCAGTGAGTTTAGTTTGTACAGCGAGCAGGGAGGCCTGTACCGGTCGGAGGTGAATTCCTCCAGCAGAGGAAAGAAGGCATCCCTTACCCTCAGGAACCTATCGAACGTCGGCCAAACCAACTACACCTGTACCTACAGCATGCGCCTTCTGGGGAGATTGTCCCACTCGCTCTTCAGCAGCGCCGTGACGGTCACGGTGTCAGGTAATTGGGAGTTTCCTCCTCACCCTCATCCTCCTTGTGTAGGGGGCGTTGAGATGTTCCAGGGTGGTAGAGCGCCTTCTTCCTGCACTCTTTTCCACCTCGTTACTGGTCTCCAACTCTGTCTCCTACTCCTTCTCCTCCTCATCTTCTTCCTCCTTCTCCCACCCACCCACTCCCTCCTCCTCTTCCTCCTCCTCCCCTCACCCTCCCTCCTTCTCCTGCTCCTCATCTTCCAGTCCTCATCTTCCAATCCTCATCCTACTATTCTCATCCTCCGATCCTCATCCTTCGATCCTCATCCTTCGATCCTCATCCTCCACCCCTCATCCTCCACCCCTCATCCTCCAATCCTCATTCTCCGAGCCTCATCCTTCGAACCTCATCCTACACTCCTCATCCTCCAATCCTCATCCTCCAATCCTCATCCTACACTCCTCATCCTCCATTCCTCATCCTCCAATCCTCATCCTGCAATCCTCATCCTGCACTCCTCATCCTACACTCCTCATCCTCCATTCCTCATCCTCCAATCCTCATCCTGCAATCCTCATCCTGCACTCCTCATCCTGCACTCCTCATCCTGCACTCCTCCTCCTCCACTACTCATCCTGCACTCGTCTTCCTCCACTCCTCATCCTGCACTCCTCATCCTCCAATCCTCATCCTCTAATCCTCATCCTACACAACTCATCCTACACTCCTCATCCTCCAATCCTCATCCTCCAATCCTCATCCTCCAATCCTCATCCTACACTCCTCATCCTACACTCCTCATCCTGCACTCGTCCTCCGACACTCCTCATCCTCCAATCCTCATCCTCTAATCCTCATCCTACACAACTCATCCTACACTCCTCATCCTCCAATCCTCATCCTCCAATCCTCATCCTACACTCCTCCTCCTCCACTCCTCTTCCTGCAATCCCCATCCTCCAATCCTCATCCTACACCCCTCATCCTACACTCCTCATCCTACACTCCTCATCCTACACTCCTCATCCTGCACTCGTCCTCCGACATTCCTCATCCTGCACTCCTCATCCTACACTCCTCATCCTACACTCCTCATCCTCCAATCCTCCTCCTCCACTCCTCATCCTGCACTCGTCCTCCGACACTCCTCATCCTGCACTCCTCATCCTGCACTCCTCATCCTACACTCCTCATCCTCCAATCCTCATCTTACACTCCTCATCCTCCAATCCTCATCCTCCAATCCTCATCCTCCAATCCTCATCCTCCATTCCTCATCCTGCACTCCTCATCCTCCAATACTCATCCTCTAATCCTCATCCTACACAACTCATCCTACACTCCTCATCCTCCAATCCTCATCCTCCAATCCTCATCCTCTAATCCTCATCCTACACAACTCATCCTACACTCCTCATCCTCCAATCCTCATCCTCCAATCCTCCTCCTCCACTCCTCATCGTGCACTCGTCCTCCTACACTCCCCATCCTGCACTCCTCATCCTGCACTCCTCATCCTGCACTCCTCATCCTACACTCCTCATCCTCGAATCCTCATCCTCGAATCCTCATCCTCCAATCCTCATCCTACACTCCTCATCCTACACTCCTCATCTTACACTCCTCATCCTACACTCCTCATCTTACACTCCTCATCTTATACTCCTCATCTTACACTCCTCATCTTACACTCCTCATCTTACACTCCTCATCCTCCAATCCTCATCCTCCAATCCTCATCCTCCATTCCTCATCCTCCACTCCTCATCCTGCACTCCTCATCCTGCACTCCTCATCCTGCACTCCTCATCCTCATCCTCCAATCCTCATCCTCTAATCCTCATCCTACACAACTCATCCTACACTCCTCATCCTCCAATCCTCATCCTCCAATCCTCCTCCTCCACTCCTCATCGTGCACTCGTCCTCCTACACTCCCCATCCTGCACTCCTCATCTTGCACTCCTCATCCTGCACTCCTCATCCTACACTCCTCATCCTCGAATCCTCATCCTCCAATCCTCATCCTCCAATCCTCATCCTACACTCCTCATCCTACACTCCTCATCTTACACTCCTCATCCCAAACTCCTCATCTTACACTCCTCATCTTATACTCCTCATCTTACACTCCTCATCTTACACTCCTCATCCTCCAATCCTCATCCTCCAATCCTCATCCTCCATTCCTCATCCTCCACTCCTCATCCTGCACTCCTCATCCTACACTCCTCATCCTCCAATCCTCATCCTACACTCCTCATCCTACACTCCTCATCCTGCACTCCTCATCCTACACTCCTCATCCTACACTCCTCATCCTACACTCCTCATCCTCCAATCCTCATCCTCCAATCCTCATCCTCCAATCCTCATCCTCCAATCCTCATCCTACACTCCTCCTCCTCCACTCCTCATCCTACACTCCTCATCCTACACTCCTCATCCTCGAATCCTCATCCTACACAACTCATCCTCCAATTCTCATCTTACTCTCCTCATCCGACACTCCTCATCTTACACTCCTCATCTTACACTCCTCATCCTCCAATCCTCATCCTCCAATCCTCATCCTCCAATCCTCATCCTACACTCCTCATCCTACACTCCTCATCCTACACTCCTCATCCTACACTCCTCATCCTACACTCCTCATCCTACACTCCTCATCTTACACTCCTCATCTTACACTCCTCATCTTACACTCCTCATCTTACACTCCTCATCTTACACTCCTCATCCTCCAATCCTCATCCTCCAATCCTCAACCTCCAATCCTCATCCTCCAATCCTCATCCTCCAATCCTCATCCTCCAATCCTCATTCTCCAATCCTCATCCTATACTCCTCATCCTACACTCCTAATCCTACACTCCTCATTCTCCAATCCTCATCCTACACTCCTCGTCCTACACTCCTCATTCTCCAATCCTCATCCTCCAATTCTAATCTTACACTCCTCATCCTACACACCTCATCCCACACTCCTCATCCCACACTCCTCATCCTACACTCCTCATCCTACACTCCTCATCCTACACTCCTCATCCTACACTCCTCATCCTACACTCCTCATCCTCCAATTCTCATCCTACACTCCTCATCCTCCAATCCTCATCCTCCAATCTCCATCCTCCAATCCCCATCCTCCAATCCCCATCCTCCAATCCTCAGTCTACACTCCTCATCCTCCACTCCTCCTCCTCCACTCCTCCTCCTCCACTCCTCCTCCTCCACTCCTCCTCCTCTACTCCTCCTCCTCCACTCCTCCTCCTCCACTCCTCCTTCTCCACTCCTCATCCTCCAATCCCCATCCTCCAATCCCCATCCTCCAATCCCCATCCTCCAATCCCCATTCTCCAATCCCCATCCTCCAATCCCCATCCTCCAATCCCCATCCTCCACTCCTCATTCTACAATTCTCATCCTCCAATTCACATCCTCCACTCCCCATCCTCCACTCCCCATCCTCCACTCCCCATCCTCCACTCCCCATCCTCCACTCCCCATCCTCCACTCCCCATCCTCCACTCCCCATCCTCCAATCCCCATCCTCCAATCCGCATCCTCTAATCCCCATCCTCCAATCCCCATCCTCCACTCCTCATTCTACAATCCTCATCCTCCAATCTTCATCCTACACTCCTCATCCTACACTCCTCATTCGACAATTCTCATCCTCCAATTCACATCCTCCAATCCTCATCCTCCAATTCTCATCCTCCAATCCTCATCCTCCAATCCTCATCCTACACTCCTCCTCCACTCCTCCTCCTCCACTCCTCCTCCACTCCTCCTCCTCCACTCCTCCTCCACTCCTCCTCCTCCACTCCTCCTCCTCCACTCCTCCTCCTCCACTCCTCCTCCTCCACTCCTCCACTCCTCCTCCTCCACTCCTCCTCCTCCTCCTCTCCTCCTTCACTCCTCATCCTACACTCCTCATCATACACTCCTCATCCTCCAATTCTCATCCTCCAATCCTCATCCTCCACTCCTCATCCTCCACTCCTCATCCTCCACTCCTCATCCTCCACTCCTCATCCTGCACTCCTCATTCTTCACTCCTCATCCTTCACTCCTCATCCTTCACTCCTCATCCTGCACTCCTCATCCAGCACTCCTCATCCAGGACTCCCCATCCTCCAATCCCCATTCTCCAATCCCCATCCTTCAATCCCCATCCTCCAATCCTCATCCTCCAATCCTCATCCTAAACTCCTCATCCTACACTCCTCATCCTACACTCCTCATCATCCAAACCTCACCCTACACTCCTCATCCTCCAATCCTCATCCTTCAAACCTCATCCTCCAATCCTCATCCTCCAATCCTCATCCTCCAATCCCCATCCTCCAATCCCCATCCTCCAATCCCCATCCTCCAATCCCCATCCTCCAATCCCCATCCTCCAATCCCATCCTCCAATCCCCATCCTCCAATCCCCATCCTCCAATCCCCATCCTCCAATCCTCATCCTCCAATCCTCATCCTGCAATCCTCATCCTACACTCCTCATCCTACACTCCTCATCCTACACTCCTCATCCTACACTCCTCATCCTCCAATCCCAATCCTCCAATCCCCATTCTCCAATCCTCATCCTACACTCCTCAGTTCTACACTCCCCATCCTACACTCCTCATCCTACACTCCTCATCCTACACTCCTCATCCTCCAATCCCCATCCTCCAATCCTCAATCCTCCCAATCCTCATCCTCCAATCCTCATCCTAAACTCCTCATCCTACACTCCTCATCCTCCAATTCACATCCTCCAATCCTCATCCTCCAATCCTTCATCCTACAATCCTCATCCTACACTCCTCATCCTACACTCCTCATCCTACACTCCTCATCCTACACTCCTCATCCTACACTCCTCATCCTACACTCCTCATCCTACACTCCTCATCCTCCAATCCTCATCCTCCAATCCTCATACTCATTCCTCACCTTCCAATCCCCATCCTCCATCCTCATCCTCCAATCCTCATCCTCCAATCCTCATCCTACACTCCTCATCCTACACTCCTCATCCTACACTCCTCATCCTACACTCCTCATCCTACACTCCTCATCCTACACTCCTCATCTTACACTCCTCATCTTACACTCCTCATCTTACACTCCTCATCCTCCAATCCTCATCCTCTAATCCACATCCTCCAATCCTCATCCTCCAATCCTTCATCCTCCAATCCTCATCCTCCAATCCTCATCCTCCAATCCTCATCCTCCAATCCTCATCCTCCAATCCTCATTCTCCAATCCTCATCCTATCCTCCTCCTCCTACACTCCTCATCCCTCCTCATCCTACACTCCTCATCCTACACTCCCTCATTCTCCAATCCTCATCCTACACTCCTCATCCTACACTCCTCATTCTCCAATCCTCATCCTCCAATTCTAATCTTACACTCCTCATCCTACACTCCTCATCCTACACTCCTCATCCTACACTCCTCATCCTTCACTCCTCATCCTACACTCCTCATCCTACACTCCTCATCCAACACTCCTCATCCTACACTCCTCATCCTCCAATTCTCATCCTACACTCCTCATCCTCCAATCCTCATCCTCCCAATCCTCATCCTCCAATCCCCATCCTCCAATCCCCATCTTCCAATCCTCATTCTACACTCCTCATTCTACACTCCTCATCCTCCACTCCTCCTCCTCCTCCACTCCTAATCCTCCTCCTCCACTCCTCCTTCTCCACTCCTCATCCTCCACTCCTCATCCCCCAATCCCCATCCTCCAATCCCCATCCTCCAATCCCCATCCTCCAATCCCATCCTCCACTCCTCATTCTACAATTCTCATCCTCCAATTCACATCCTTCACTCCCCTTCCTCCACTCCCCATCCTCCACTCCCCATCCTCCACTCACCATCCTCCAATCCCCATCCCCCAATCCCCATCCTCCAATCCCCATCCTCCAATCCCATCCTCCAATCGCCATCCTCCAATTCCCATCCTCCAATCCCCATCCTCAACTCCTCATTCTATAATCCTCATCCTCCAATCCCTCATCCTACACTCCTCATCCGACACTCTTCCTCCTCCTACACTCCTCATCCTACACTCCTCATCCTCCAATCCACATCCTGCAATCCCCATTCCTCCAATCCTCATCCTACACTCCTCATCCTACACTCCTCATCCTACACTCCTCATCCTGCACTCCTCATCCTACACTGCTCATCCTCCAATCCGCATCCTGCAATCCCCATCCTCCAATCCTCATCCTACACTCCTCATCCTACACTCCTCATCCTCCACTCCTCATCCTCCAATTCTCCTCCTCCACTCCTCATCCTCCACTCCTCTGTCCTCCTCCACTCCTCATCCTGCACTCCTCATCCTGCACTCCTCATCCTGCACTCCTCATCCTCCACTCCTCATCCTACACTCCTCATCCAGCACTCCTCATCCAGCACTCCTCATCCTCCAATCCCGATTCTCCAATCCCAATTCTCCAATCCCCATCCATCAATCCTCATCCTCCAATCCTCATCCTCCAATCCTCATCCTCCAATCCTCATCCTCCAATCCTCATCCTCCAATCCTCATCCTCCAATCCTCATCCTACACTCCTCATCCTACACTCCTCATCATACACTCCTCATCATACACTCCTCATCCTACACTCCTCATCATTCCAAACCTCACCCTGCACTCCTCATCCTCCAATCCTCATCCTCCAATCCTCATCCTCCAATCCTCATCCTCCAATCCTCATCCTACCTCCTCCTCCACTCCTCCTCCTCCACTCCTCCTCCACTCCTCCTCCTCCACTCCTCCTCCTCCACTCCTCCTCCTCCACTCCTCCTCCTCCACTCCTCCTCCTCCACTCCTCCTCCTCCACTCCTCCACTCCTCGTCCTCCACTCCTCCTCCTCCTCTCTCTCACCTCCTTCACTCCTCATCCTACACTCCTCATCATACACTCCTCATCCTCCAATTCTCATCCTCCAATCCTCATCCTCCACTCCTCATCCTCCACTCCTCATCCTCCACTCCTCATCCTCCACTCCTCATCCTGCACTCCTCATTCTTCACTCCTCATCCTTCACTCCTCATCCTCTCACTCCTCATCCTGCACTCCTCATCCAGCACTCCTCATCCAGGACCCCATCCTCCAATCCCCATTCTCCAATCCCCATCCTTCAATCCCCACATCCTCCAATCCTCATCCTCCAATCCTCATCCTAAACTCCTCATCCTACACTCCTCATCCTACACTCCTCATCATCCAAACCTCACCCTACACTCCTCATCCTCCAATCCTCATCCTTCAAACCTCATCCTCCAATCCTCATCCTCCAATCCTCATCCTCCAATCCCAGCCTTCAATCCCCAGCCTTCAAACCCATCCTCCAATCCCCATCCTCCAATCCCCATCCTCCAATCCCCATCCTCCAATCCCCATCCTCCAATCCCCATCCTCCAATCCCCATCCTCCAATCCCAATCCTCAATCCCCTCCCTCCAATCCCCATCCTCCAATCCCCATCCTCCAATCCTCATCCTCCAATCCTCATCCTGCAATCCTCATCCTACACTCCTCATCCTACACTCCTCATCCTACACTCCTCATCCTACACTCCTCATCCTCCAATCCCCATCCTCCAATCCCCATTCTCCAATCCTCATCCTACACTCCTCATTCTACACTCCCCATCCTACACTCCTCATCCTACACTCCTCATCCTACACTCCTCATCCTCCAATCCCATTCCTCCAATCCTCATCCTCCAATCCTCATCCTCCAATCCTCATCCTACACTCCTCATCCTACACTCCTCATCCTCCAATTCACATCCTCCAATCCTCATCCTCCAATCCTCATCCTACAATCCTCATCCTACACTCCTCATCCTACACTCCTCATCCTACACTCCTCATCCTACACTCCTCATCCTACACTCCTCATCCTACTCTCCTCATCCTACAATCCTCATCCTCCAATCTCATACGCCATTCCTCACCTTCCAATCCCCATCCTCCAATCCTCATCCTCCAATCCTCATCCCTCCAATCCTCATCCTACACTCCTCATCCTACACTCCTCATCCTACACTCCTCATCCTACACTCCTCGTCCTACTATCCCTCATCCTACACTCCTCATCTACACTCCATCATCTACACTCCTCATCTTACACTCCTCATCCTCCAATCCCATCCTCTAATCCTCCATCCTCCAATCCTCATCCTCCAATCCTCATCCTCCAATCCTCACCCTCCAATCCTCATCCTCCAATCCTCATCCTCCAATCCTCATTCTCCAATCCTCATCCTATCCTCCTCCTCCTACACTCCTCATCCTACACTCCTCATCCTATCCTCCCTCCTCCTACACTCCTCATCCTACACTCCTCATTCTACACTCCCCATCCTACCCTCCTCATTTCTACACTCCCCTTCCTAACACTCCTCATCCTACACTCCTCATCCTACACTCCTCATCCTCCAATCCCAAGCCTCCAATCTCATCCGACCCTCATCCTACACTCCTCATCCTACACTCCTCATCCTCCAATCCCCATCCTCCAATCCCCATCCTCCAATCCTCATCCTCCAATTCACATCCTCCAATCCTCATCCTCCAATCCTCATCCTACAATCCTCATCCTACACTCCTCATCCTACACTCCTCATCCTACACTCCTCATCCTACACTCCATCATCCTACACTCCTCATCCTACACTCCCTCATCCTCCACTCCTCATCCTCAATCCTCATCCTCCAATCCTCATACTCCATTCCTCACCTTCCAATCCCCATCCTCCTATCCTCAGCCTCCAATCCTCATCCTCCAATCCTCATCCTACACTCCTCATCCTACACTCCTCATCCTACACTCCTCATCCTACACTCCTCATCCTACACTCCTCATCCTACACTCCTCATCTTACACTCCTCATCTTACACTCCTCATCTTACACTCCTCATCCTCCAATCCTCATCCCCTAATCCTCATCCTCCAATCCTCATCCTCCAATCCTCATCCTCCAATCCTCATCCTCCAATCCTCACCTCCAATCCTCATCCTCCAATCCTCATCCTCCAATCCTCATTCTCCAATCCTCATCCTATCCTCCTCCTACACTCCTCATCCTACACTCCTCATCCTACACTCCTCATCCTACACTCCTCATTCTCCAATCCTCATCCTACACTCCTCATCCTACACTCCTCATTCTCCAATCCTCATCCTCCAATTCTAATCTTACACTCCTCATCCTACACTCCTCATCCTACACTCCTCATCCTACACTCCTCATCCTTCACTCCTCATCCTACACTCCTCATCCTACACTCCTCATCCTACACTCCTCATCCTACACTCCTCATCCTCCAATTCTCATCCTACACTCCTCATCCTCCAATCCTCATCCTCCAATCCTCATCCTCCAATCCCCATCCTCCAATCCCATCTTCCAATCCTCATTCTACACTCCTCATTCTACACTCCTCATCCTCCACTCCTCCTCCTCCTCCACTCCTAATCCTCCTCCTCCACTCCTCCTTCTCCACTCCTCATCCTCCACTCCTCATCCCCCAATCCCCATCCTCCAATCCCCATCCTCCAATCCCCATCCTCCAATCCCCATCCTCCACTCCTCATTCTACAATTCTCATCCTCCAATTCACATCCTTCACTCCCCTTCCTCCACTCCCCATCCTCCACTCCCCATCCTCCACTCACCATCCTCCAATCCCCATCCCCCAATCCCCATCCTCCAATCCCCATCCTCCAATCCCCATCCTCCAATCGCCATCCTCCAATTCCCATCCTCCAATCCCCATCCTCAACTCCTCATTCTATAATCCTCATCCTCCAATCCTCATCCTACACTCCTCATCCGACACTCCTCATCCTACACTCCTCATCCTACACTCCTCATCCTCCAATCCACATCCTGCAATCCCCATCCTCCAATCCTCATCCTACACTCCTCATCCTACACTCCTCATCCTACACTCCTCATCCTGCACTCCTCATCCTACACTGCTCATCCTCCAATCCGCATCCTGCAATCCCCATCCTCCAATCCTCATCCTACACTCCTCATCCTACACTCCTCATCCTCCACTCCTCATCCTCCAATTCTCCTCCTCCACTCCTCATCCTCCACTCCTCCTCCTCCACTCCTCATCCTGCACTCCTCATCCTGCACTCCTCATCCTCACTCCTCATCCTCCACTCCTCATCCTACACTCCTCATCCAGCACTCCTCATCCAGCACTCCTCACCTCCAATCCCCGATTCTCCAATCCCAATTCTCCAATCCCCATCCTTCAATCCTCATCCTCCAATCTTCATCCTCCAATCTCATCCTCCAATCCTCATCCTCCAATCCTCATCCTCCAATCCTCATCCTCCAATCCTCATCCTACACTCCTCATCCTACACTCCTCATCATACACTCCTCATCATACACTCCTCATACTACACTCCTCATCATCCAAACCTCACCCTGCACTCCTCATCCTCCAATCCTCATCCTCCAATCCTCATCCTCCAATCCTCATCCTCCAATCCTCATCCTACACTCCTCCTCCACTCCTCCTCCTCCACTCCTCCTCCACTCCTCCTCCTCCACTCCTCCTCCTCCACTCCTCCTCCTCCACTCCTCCTCCTCCACTCCTCCTCCTCCACTCCTCCTCCTCCACTCCTCCACTCCTCGTCCTCCACTCCTCCTCCTCCTCCTCTCCTCCTTCACTCCTCATCCTACACTCCTCATCATACACTCCTCATCCTCCAATTCTCATCCTCCAATCCTCATCCTCCACTCCTCATCCTCCACTCCTCATCCTCCACTCCTCATCCTCCACTCTCATCCTGCACTCCTCATTCTTCACTCCTCATCCTTCACTCCTCATCCTTCACTCCTCATCCTGCACTCCTCATCCAGCACTCCTCATCCAGGACTCCCATCCTCCAATCCCCATTCTCCAATCCCCATCCTTCAATCCCCATCCTCCAATCCTCATCCTCCAATCCTCATCCTAAACTCCTCATCCTACAATCCTCATCCTACACTCCTCTCATCCAAACCTCACCCTACACTCCTCATCCTCCAATCCTCATCCTTCAAACCTCATCCTCCAATCCTCATCCTCCATCCTCATCCTCCAATCCCCAGCCTTCAATCCCCAGCCTTCAAACCCATCCTCCAATCCCCATCCTCCAATCCCCATCCTCCAATCCCCATCCTCCAATCCCCATCCTCCAATCCCCATCCTCCAATCCCCATCCTCCAATCCCCATCCTCCAATCCCCATCCATCCAATCCCCATCCTCCAATCCTCATCCTCCAATCCTCATCCTGCAATCCTCATCCTACACCCTCATCCTACACTCCTCCCACACTCCTCATCCTACACTCCTCATCCTCCAATCCCCATCCTCCAATCCCCATTCTCCAATCCTCAGCCTACACTCCTCATTCTACACTCCCCATCCTACACTCCTCATCCTACACTCCTCATCCTACACTCCTCATCCTCCAATCCCCATCCTCCAATCCTCATCCTCCAATCCTCATCCTCCAATCCTCATCCTACACTCCTCATCCTACACTCCTCATCCTCCAATTCACATCCTCCAATCCTCATCCTCCAATCCTCATCCTACAATCCTCATCCTACACTCCTCATCCTACACTCCTCATCCTACACTCCTCATCCTACACTCCTCATCCTACACTCCTCATCCTACACTCCTCATCCTACAATCCTCATCCTCCAATCCTCATACTCCATTCCTCACCTTCCAATCCCCATCCTCCAATCCTCATCCTCCAATCCTCATCCTCCAATCCTCATCCTACACTCCTCATCCTACACTCCTCATCCTACACTCCTCATCCTACACTCCTCGTCCTACACTCCTCATCCTACACTCCTCATCTTACACTCCTCATCTTACACTCCTCATCTTACACTCCTCATCCTCCAATCCTCATCCTCTAATCCTCATCCTCCAATCCTCATCCTCCAATCCTCATCCTCCAATCCTCATCCTCCAATCCTCATCCTCCAATCCTCATCCTCCAATCCTCATTCTCCAATCCTCATCCTATCCTCCTCCTCCTACACTCCTCATCCTACACTCCTCATCCTACACTCCTCATCCTACACTCCTCATTCTCCAATCCTCATCCTACACTCCTCATCCTACACTCCTCATTCTCCAATCCTCATCCTCCAATTCTAATCTTACACTCCTCTTCCTACACTCCTCATTCTACACTCCTCATCCTACACTCCTCATCCTTCACTCCTCATCCTACACTCCTCATCCTACACTCCTCATCCTACACTCCTCATCCTACACTCCTCATCCTCCAATTCTCATCCTACACTCCTCATCCTCCAATCCTCATCCTCCAATCCTCATCCTCCAATCCCCATCCTCCAATCCCCATCTTCCAATCCTCATTCTACACTCCTCATTCTACACTCCTCATCCTCCACTCCTCCTCCTCCTCCACTCCTAATCCTCCTCCTCCACTCCTCCTCCACTCCTCCTTCTCCACTCCTCATCCTCCACTCCTCATCCCCCAATCCCCATCCCAATCCCCCATCCTCCAATCCCCATCCTCCAATCCCCATCCTCCACTCCTCATTCTACAATTCTCATCCTCCAATTCACATCCTTCACTCCCCTTCCTCCACTCCCCATCCTCCACTCCCCATCCTCCACTCCCCATCCTCCACTCACCATCCTCCAATCCCCATCCCCCAATCCCCATCCTCCAATCCCCATCCTCCAATCCCCATCCTCCAATCGCCATCCTCCAATTCCCATCCTCCAATCCCCATCCTCAACTCCTCATTCTATAATCCTCATCCTCCAATCCTCATCCTACACTCCTCATCCGACACTCCTCATCCTACACTCCTCATCCTACACTCCTCATCCTACACTCCTCATCCTCCAATCCACATCCTGCAATCCCCATCCTCCAATCCTCATCCTACACTCCTCATCCTACACTCCTCATCCTACACTCCTCATCCTGCACTCCTCATCCTACACTGCTCATCCTCCAATCCGCATCCTGCAATCCCCATCCTCCAATCCTCATCCTACACTCCTCATCCTACACTCCTCATCCTCCACTCCTCATCCTCCAATTCTCCTCCTCCACTCCTCATCCTCCACTCCTCCTCCTCCACTCCTCATCCTGCACTCCTCATCCTGCACTCCTCATCCTGCACTCCTCATCCTCCACTCCTCATCCTACACTCCTCATCCACACTCCTCATCCAGCACTCCTCATCCTCCAATCCCGTTTCTCCAATCCCAATTCTCCAATCCCCATCCTTCAATCCTCATCCTCCAATCCTCATCCTCCAATCCTCATCCTCCAATCCTCATCCTCCAATCCTCATCCTCCAATCCTCATCCTCCAATCCTCATCCTACACTCCTCATCCTACACTCCTCATCATACACTCCTCATCATACACTCCTCATCCTACACTCCTCATCATCCAAACCTCACCCTGCACTCCTCATCCTCCAATCCTCATCCTCCAATCCTCATCCTCCAATCCTCATCCTCCAATCCTCATCCTCCAATCCTCATCCTCCAATCCTCATCCTCCAATCCTCATCCTACACTCCTCCTCCACTCCTCCTCCTCCACTCCTCCTCCCCTCCTCCTCCTCCACTCCTCCTCCTCCACTCCTCCTCCTCCACTCCTCCTCCTCCACTCCTCCACTCCTCCTCCTCCACTCTCCTCCTCTCCTCCTTCACTCCTCATCCTACACTCCTCATCATACACCATCCTCCAATTCTCATCCTCCAATCCTCATCCTCCACTCCTCATCCTCCACTCCTCATCCTCCACTCCTCATCCTGCACTCCTCATCCTGCACTCCTCATTCTTCCCTCCTCATCCTTCACTCCTCATCCTTCACTCCTCATCCTGCACTCCTCATCCAGCACTCCTCATCCAGGACTCCCCATCCTCCAATCCCCATTCTCCAATCTCCATCCTTCAATCCCCATCCTCCAATCCTCATCCTCCAATCCTCATCCTAAACTCCTCTTCCTACACTCCTCATCCTACACTCCTCATCATCCAAACCTCACCCTACACTCCTCATCCTCCAATCCTCATCCTTCAAACCTCATCCTCCAATCCTCATCCTCCAATCCTCATCCTCCAATCCCCAGCCTTCAATCCCCAGCCTTCAATCCCCATCCTCCAATCCCCATCCTCCAATCCCCATCCTCCAATCCCCATCCTCCAATCCCCATCCTCCAATCCCCATCCTCCAATCCCCATCCTCCAATCCCCATCCTCCAATCCTCATCCTCCAATTCCCATCCTGCAATCCTCATCCTACACTCCTCATCCTACACTCCTCATCCTACACTCCTCATCCTACACTCCTCATCCTCCAATCCCCATCCTCCAATCCCCATTCTCCAATCCTCATCCTACACTCCTCATTCTACACTCCCCATCCTACACTCCTCATCCTACACTCCTCATCCTACACTCCTCATCCTCCAATCCCCATCCTCCAATCCTCATCCTCCAATCCTCATCCTACACTCCTCATCCTCCAATTCACATCCTCCAATCCTCATCCTCCAATCCTCATCCTACAATCCTCATCCTACACTCCTTATCCTACACTCCTCATCCTACATTCCTCATCCGACACTCCTCATCCTACACTCCTCATCCTCCAATCCTCATCCTCCAATCCTCATACTCCATTCCTCACCTTCCAATCCCCATCCTCCAATCCTCATCCTCCAATCCTCATCCTCCAATCCTCATCCTACACTCCTCATCCTACACTCCTCATCCTACACTCCTCATCCTACACTCCTCATCCTACACTCCTCATCTTACACTCCTCATCTTACACTCCTCATCCTCCAATCCTCATCCTCCAATCCTCATCCTCCAATCCTCATCCTCCAATCCTCATCCTCCAATCCTCATCCTCCAATCCTCATCCTACACTCCTCATCCTCCGATCCTCATCCTACACTCCTCATCCTACACTGCTCATCCTACACTCCTCATCCTCCAATTCTCATCCTACACTCCTCATCCTCCAATCCTCATCCTCCAATCCTCATCCTCCAATCCCCATCCTCCAATCCCCATCTTCCAATCCTCATTCTACACTCCTCATTCTACACTCCTCATCCTCCACTCCTCCTCCTCCTCCACTCCTACTCCTCCTCCTCCACTCCTCATCCTCCACTCCTCATCCCCCAATCCCCATCCTCCAATCCCCATCCTCCAATCCCCATCCTCCAATCCCCATCCTCCACTCCTCATTCTACAATTCTCATCCTCCAATTCACATCCTTCACTCCCCATCCTCCACTCCCCATCCTCCACTCCCCATCCTCCACTCCCCATCCTCCACTCCCCATCCTCCACTCCCCATCCTCCACTCCCCATCCTCCAATCCCCATCCCCCAATCCCCATCCACCAATCCCCATCCTCCAATCCCCATCCTCCAATCCCCATCCTCCACTCCTCATTCTATAATCCTCATCCTCCAATCCTCATCCTACACTCCTCATCCTACACTCCTCATCCTACACTCCTCATCCTACACTCCTCATCCTCCAATCCACATCCTGCAATCCCCATCCTCCAATCCTCATCCTACACTCCTCATCCTACACTCCTCATCCTACACTCCTCATCCTACACTCCTCATCCTGCACTCCTCATCCTACACTGCTCATCCTCCAATCCGCATCCTGCAATCCCCATCCTCCAATCCTCATCCTACACTCCTCATCCTACACTCCTCATCCTCCACTCCTCATCCTCCAATTTTCATCCTCCACTCCTCATCCTGCACTCCTCATCCTCCACTCCTCATCCTACACTCCTCATCCAGCACTCCTCATCCAGCACTCCTCATCCTGCACTCCTCATCCTCCAATCCCCATTCTCCAATCCCAATTCTCCAATCCCCATCCTTCAATACTCATCCTCCAATCCTCATCCTCCAATCCTCATCCTCCAATCCTCATCCTCCAATCCTCATCCTCCAATCCTCATCCTACACTCCTCATCCTACACTCCTCATCATACACTCCTCATCATACACTCCTCATCCTACACTCCTCATCATCCAAACCTCACCCTGCACTCCTCATCCTCCAATCCTCATCCTCCAATCCTCATCCTCCAATCCTCATCCTCCAATCCTCATCCTCCAATCCCCATCCTTCAATCCCCATCCTCCAATCCCCATCCTCCAATCCCCATCCTCCAATCCCCATCCTCCAATCCCCCTTCCTCCAATCCCCATCTTCCAATCCTCATCCTCCAATCCTCATCCTCCAATCCTCATCCTGCAATCCTCATCCTACACTCCTCATTCGACAATTCACATCCTCCAATGCTCATCCTCCAATGCTCATCCTACACTCCTCATCCTACACTCCTCATCCTACACTCCTCATCCTACACTCCTCATCCTACACTCCTCATCCTCCAATCCTCATCCTCCAATCCTCCTCCTCCACTCCTCCTTCTCCACTCCTCCTCCTCCACTCCTACTCCTCCACTCCTCCTCCACCACTCCTCCTCCACTCCTCATCCGACACTCCTCATCATCCACTCCTCATCCTCCAATTCTCATCCTCCAATCCTCATCCTCCACTCCTCATCCTCCACTCCTCATCCTGCAATCCCCATCCTCCAATCCTCATTCTACACTCCTCATCCTACACTCCTCATCTTACACTCCTCATCTTACACTCCTCATCTTACACTCCTCATCCTCCAATCCTCATCCTCCAATCCTCATCCTCCAATCCTCATCCTACACTCCTCATCCTACACTCCTCATCCTACACTCCTCATCCTACACTCCTCATCTTACACTCCTCATCTTACACTCCTCATCTTACACTCCTCATCCTCCAATCCTCATCCTCCAATACTCGTCCTCCATTCCTCATCCTCCAATCCTCATCCTGCAATCCTCATCCTGCAATCCTCATCCTACACTCCTCATCTTACACTCCTCATCTTACACTCCTCATCTTACACTCCTCATCCTACACTCCTCATTCTCCAATCCTCATCCTCCAATTCTAATCTTACACTCCTCATCCTACACTCCTCATCCTACACTCCTCATCCTACACTCCTCATCCTACACTCCTCATCCTCCAATCCTCATCCTACACTCCTCATCCTACACTCCTCATCCTCCAATCCTCATCCTACACTCCTCATCCTACACTCCTCATCCTACACTCCTCATCCTCCAATTCTCATCCTACACTCCTCATCCTCCAATTCTCATCCTACACTCCTCATCCTCCAATCCTCATCCTCCAATCCGCATCCTGCAATCCCCATCCTCCAATCCTCATCCTACACGCCTCATCCTACACTCCTCATCCTCCACTCCTCATCCTCCAATTCTCATCCTCCACTCCTCATCCTCCACTCCTTCTCCTCCACTCCTCATCCTGCACTCCTCATCCTGCACTCCACATCCTGCACTCCTCATCCTCCACTCCTCATCCTACACTCCTCATCCAGCACTCCTCATCCAGCACTCCTCATCCTGCACTCCTCATCCTCCAATCCCGATTCTCCAATCCCAATTCTCCAATCCTCATCCTCCAATCCTCATCCTCCAATCCTCATCCTCCAATCCTCATCCTCCAAATCCTCATCCTCCAATCCTCATCCTACACTCCTAATCCACTCCCTCCTCCTCCACTCCTCCTCCACTCCTCCTCCTCCACTCCTCCTCCTCCACCCTCCACTCCTCCTCCTCCACTCCTCCTCCTCCTCTCCTCCTTCACTCCTCATCCTACACTCCTCATCATACACTCCTCATCCTCCAATTCTCATCCTCCAATCCTCATCCTCCACTCCTCATCCTCCACTCCTCATCCTCCACTCCTCATCCTCCACTCCTCATCCTGCACTCCTCATCCTGCACTCCTCATTCTTCACTCCTCATTCTCCAATCCTCATCCTCCAATTCTAATCTTACACTCCTCATCCTACACTGCTCATCCTACACTCCTCATCCTACACTCCTCATCCTACACTCCTCATCCTACACTCCTCATCCTCCAATCCTCATCCTACACTCTCATCCTACACTCCTCATCCTACACTCCTCATCCTCCAATTCTCATCCTACACTCCTCATCCTCCAATCCTCATCCTCCAATCCTCATCCTCCAATCCCCATCCTCCAATCCCCATCTTCCAATCCTCATTCTACACTCCTCATTCTACACTCCTCATCCTCCACTCCTCCTCCTCCTCCACTCCTACTCCTCCTCCTCCACTCCTCATCCTCCACTCCTCATCCCCCAATCCCCATCCTCCAATCCCCATCCTCCAATCCCCATCCTCCAATCCCCATCCTCCACTCCTCATTCTATAATCCTCATCCTCCAATCCTCATCCTACACTCCTCATCCTACACTCCTCATCCTACACTCCCCATCCTCCACTCCTCATTCTACAATTCTCATCCTCCAATTCACATCCTTCACTCCCCATCCTCCACTCCCCATCCTCCACTCCCCATCCTCCACTCCCCATCCTCCACTCCCCATCCTCCACTCCCCATCCTCCAATCCCCATTCTCCAATCCCCATCCTCCAATCCCCATCCTCCACTCCTCATTCTATAATCCTCATCCTCCAATCCTCATCCTACACTCCTCATCCTACACTCCTCATCCTACACTCCTCATCCTACACTCCTCATCCTCCAATCCACATCCTGCAATCCCCATCCTCCAATCCTCATCCTACACTCCTCATCCTACACTCCTCATCCTACACTCCTCATCCTACACTCCTCATCCTGCACTCCTCATCCTACACTGCTCATCCTCCAATCCGCATCCTGCAATCCCCATCCTCCAATCCTCATCCTACACTCCTCATCCTACACTCCTCATCCTCCACTCCTCATCCTCCAATTCTCATCCTCCACTCCTCATCCTCCACTCCTCATCCTGCACTCCTCATCCTGCACTCCTCATCCTGCACTCCTCATCCTCCACTCCTCATCCTACACTCCTCATCCAGCACTCCTCATCCAGCACTCCTCATCCTGCACTCCTCATCCTCCAATCCCCATTCTCCAATCCCAATTCTCCAATCCCCATCCTTCAATACTCATCCTCCAATCCTCATCCTCCAATCCTCATCCTCCAATCCTCATCCTCCAATCCTCATCCTCCAATCCTCATCCTCCAATCCTCATCCTACACTCCTCATCCTACACTCCTCATCATACACTCCTCATCATACACTCCTCATCCTA
>NW_027252180.1:0-29365 GCF_044704955.1 Pristiophorus japonicus | reverse complement strand
TTCATAGAGTGTATCCGGGATAGTTTCCTTGAACAGTACGTTGCAGAACCAACCAGGGAGCAGGTTATCTTAGATCTGGTACTGTGTAATGTGTATTAATAAATGATCAATTAAAAGATCCTCTAGGAACGAGTGACCATAATATGATTGAATTTCAAATTCAGTTGGAGGGTGAGAAAGTTGGATCTCTAACCAGTGTCCTAAACTTCAATAAAGGAGACTAAAAGATTTGAGGGCAGAGTTGGCCAAAGTGGACTGGGAAAATAGATTGAAGTGTGGGACGGTTGATGAGCAGTGGCAGACATTTAAGGAAACATTTCAGAACTCGCAACAAAAATATATCCTAATGAGAAGGAAAAACTGTAAGAGAAGGGATAACCATCCGTGGCTAACTAAGGAAATAAGGGATGGTATCAAATTGAAAACAAGGGCATTCAATGTGGCCAAGACTAGTGGGAGGCCAGAGGATTGGGAAACTTATAAAAGCCAGCAAAGAACGACCTAAAAAAATGATAGAGAGAAGATAGATTATGAAAGTAAACTAGCACGAAATATAAAAACAGATAGTAAGAGTTTCTACAGGTACATAAAAAGTGGCTAAAGTAAATGTTGGTCCCCTAGAGGATGAGACTGGGGAATTAATAATGGAGAACAGGGAAATGGCAGAGACGTTGAACAAATATTTTGTATTGGTCTTCATGGTAGAAGACACTAAAAACATCCCAATAGTGGATAATCAAGGGGCTGTAGGGAGGGAAGTACTTAATATAATCGCTATCACTAAAGAAGTAGTACTCGGTAAAATAATGGTACTAAAGGCGGACAAGTCCCCTGGACCTGATGGCTTACATCCTAGGGTCTTAAAAGAAGTGGCTGCAGAGATAGTGGATGCATTGGTTGTAATCTTCTAAAATTCCCTGGATTCTGGGGCAGTCCCAGCGGATTGGAAAATCGCAAATGTAACATCCCTATTTAAAAAAAGGAGGCAGACAGCAAGCAGGAAACTACAGACCAGTTAGCCTAACATCTGTCGTTGGGAAAATGCTGGAGTCCATTATTAAGGAAGCAGTAGCTGGACATTTGGAAAAGTATAATTCAATCAAGCAGAGTCAGCATAGTTTTATGAAAGGGAAATCATGTTTGACATATTTTCTGGAGTTCTTTGAGGATGTAACGAGCAGGGTGGATAAGGGGGAACCAGTGGATGTGGTGTATTTGGATTTCAAGAAGTCATTTGATGAGGTGCCAAATAAAAGGTTACTGCACAAGATAAAAATACCTTGGTTGGGGGTAATATATTAGCATGGATAGAGGATTGGCTAACTAACAGAAAACAGAGAGTTGGGATAAATGGGTTATTTTCCGGTTGGAAAACAGTGACTAGTGGGGTGCTGCAGGGATCGGTGCTGGGTCCTCAACTATTTACAATCTGTATTAATGACTTGGATGAAGGGTCTGAGTGTAATATAGCCAGGTTTGCTGATGATACAAAGATGGGTGGGAGAGCAAATTGTGAGGAGGACACAAAAAATCTTCAAAGGGATATAGACAGGATAAGTGAGTGGGCAAATAATTGGCAGATGGAGTATAATGTGGAAAAATGTGAGGTTATCTACTTTGGTAGAAAAAAATAGAAAAGCAAATTGTACTTTAAATGGAGAAAAATTGCAAAGTGCTGCAGTACAGAGGGACCTGGGGGTCCTTGTGCATGAAACACAAAAAGTGAGTATGCAAGTACAGCAAGTAATCAGGAAGGCAAATGGAATGTTGGCCTTTATTGCAAGGGGGATAGAGTATAAAATCAGAGAAGTCCTGCTACAACTGTACACGGTATTGGTGAGGCCACATCTGGAGTACTGCGTACTTAAGGAAGGATATACTTGCATTGGAGGTGTTCAGAGAAGGTTCACTAGGTTGATTCCGGAGATGAGGGGGTTGACTTATGAAGAAAGGTTGAGCAAGTTGGGCCGATACTCATTGTAGTTCAGAAGAATGAGAGGTGATCTTATCGAAACATATAGGATAATGAGGGGGATAATGAGAGAGGATATTTCCACTTGTAGGGGAAACTAAAACGAGGGGACATAGTATCAGAATAAGGGGCGGCCCATTTAAAACTGAGATGAGGAGGAATATCTTCTCAGGGTTGTAAATCTGTGGAATTCTCTGCCCCAGAGAGCTGTGGAGGCTGGGTCATTGAATATATTTAAGGTGGAGATAGACAGATTTTTGAACGATAAGGGAGTCAAGGGTTATGGGGAGCGGGCGGGGAAGTGGAGCTGAGTCTAGGATCAGATCAGCCATGATCTTATTAAATGGTGGAGCAGGCTCGAGGGGCCAAATGGCCTGCTCCTGCTCCTATTTCTTATGTTTTAAAAAAAAAGTACTTTGCAAACACCTCCCTGAGGCTGCAGTTAAGCCACAATTTCCTGTCACCGAGAACCAGTTTCAACAACAGCTTCCATTTCGACAGGAGCTTTCAACATCATCAATAAATGATCTCATGGTACTTTGCAGAATAGATGTCTGTTCAAACTGATATGAAACCTGTAAAGGAGGTGTTTAAATGTGGCGAGTGAAATGGGGTGTCGCTGGGAATTAAAGAGAGTAGGCCACTCGAAGGCTCTCCCACTCAGAGCGAGGCAGAAGGAGGCGCGCACAAAAAACGGATGGGTAGAGAAAGGCCCTCTGGGCCATCCAGCTGGTCCCACACAATTGTGATTCCTTGCAAGGAAGGTAGTGCAGGGGTCCCCTGCGGTCATCCCCCTGCAAAACAGATACACCGTTTTGAGTACTGTTGAGGGGGATGACTCATCAGGGGAGGGCAGCAGCAGCCAAGTTCAGGGCACCGTGGCTGGCTCTGCTGCACAGGAGGGCAGGAAAAAGAGTGGGAGAGCGATACAGATAGGGGATTCGATTGTAAGGGGAATAGACAGGCGTTTCTGCGGCCGCAACCGAGACTCCAGGATGGTATGTTGCCTCCCTGGTACAAGGGTCAAGGATGTCTCGGACGGGGTGCAGGACATTCTGAAAAGGGAGGGTGAACAGCCAGTTGTCGTGGTGCACATTGGTACCAATGATATCGGTAAAAAACAGGATGAGGTCCTACGAGACGAATTTAAGGAGCTAGGAGCTAAATTAAAACGTAGGACCTCAAAAGTAGTAATCTCGGGATTGCTACCAGTGCCACGTGCTAGTCAGAGTAGGAATCGCAGGATAGCTCAGATGAATACGTGGCTTGAGCAGTGGTGCAGCAGGGAGGGATTCAAATTCCTGGGGCATTGGAACCGGTTCTGGGGGAGGTGGGACCAGTACAAACCGGACGGTCTGCACCTGGGCAGGACCGGAACCAATGTCCTAGGGGGAATGTTTGCTAGTGCTGTTGGGGAGGAGTTAAACTAATATGGCAGGGGGATGGGAAACAAAAAGGAGACAAAAGCAAAAGGCAGAAAGGAGATGAGTAAAAGTGGAGGGCAGAGAAACCCAAGGCAAAAAACAAAAAGGGCCACTGAATATAAAGGGGCTGCAGGAGGGGTCAAAACTAAAAATCATGGTTTAAAAACTAGTATTAAAACACTCTACCTAAACACACGCAGCATTCAAAATAAAGTAAATGAGTTGACGGCACAAATCATTACAAATGGGTATGATTTGGTGACCATTACAGAAACTTGGTTGTAGGGTGGCCAAGACTGGGAATTAAACATACAGGGGTATCTGACGATACGGAAAGATAGACAAGAAGAGAAAGGAGGTGGGGTAGCTCTGTTAATAAAGGATGATATCAGGGTAGTTGTGAGAGACGATATTGGCTCTAATGAACAAAATGTTGAATCATTGTGGGTGGAAATTAGAGATAGTAAGGGGAAAAAGTCACTGGTGGGCGTAGTTTATAGGTCCCCAAATAATAACTTCACGGTGGGGCGGGCAATAATCAAGGGAATAATGGAGGCATGTGAAAAAGGAACGGCAGTAATCATGGGGGATTTTAACCTACATATCGATTGGTCAAATCAAATCGCACGGGGTAGCCTGGAGGAGGAATTCATAGAATGCATACGGGATTGTTTCTTAGAACAGTATGTTATAGAACCTACAAGGGAGCAAGCTATCTTAGATCTGGTCCTGTGTAATGAGACAGGAAAAATAAATTATCTCCTAGTAAAAGACCCTCTCGGAATGAGTGATCACAGTATGGTTGAATTTGTAATACAGATTGAGGGTGAGGAAGTAGTGTCTCAAACGAGCGTACTATGCTTAAACAAAGGGGACTACAGTGGGATGAGGGCAGAGTTGGCTAAAGTAGACTGGAAACACAGGCTAAACGGTGGCACAATTGAGGAACAGTGGAGGACTTTTAAGGAGCTCTTTCATAGTGCTCAACAAAAATATATTCCAGTGAAAAAGAAGGGCGGTAAGAGAAGGGATAACCAGCCGTGGATAACCAAGGAAATAAAAGAGAGTTTCAAATTAAAGACCAATGCGTATAAGGTGGCCAAGGTTAATGGGAAACTAGAAGATTGGGAAAATTTTAAACAGCAAAGAATGACTCAGAAAGCAATAAAGAAAGGAAAGATAAATTACGAAGGTAAACTTGCCCAAAACATAAAAACGGATAGTTAAAATGGAAAAGAGTGACTAAAGTAAATGTTGGTCACTTAGAAGATGAGAAGGGGGATTTAATAATGGGAAATGTGGAAATGGCTGAGACCTTAAACAATTATTTTGCTTCGGTCTTCACAGTGGAAGACACAAAAACCATGCCAATAATTGCTGGTCACAGGAATGTGGGAAGGGAGGACCTTGAGATAATCACTATCACTAGGGGGGTAGTGCTGTACAGGCGAATGGGACTCAAGGTAGACAAGTCCCCTGGTCCTGATGAAATGCATCCCAGGGTATTAAAAGAGATGGCGGAAGTTATAGCAGATGCATTCGTTATAATCTACCAAAATTCTCTGGACTCTGGGGAGGTACCAGCAGATTGGAAAGCAGCTAATGTAATGCCTCTGTTTAAAAAAAGGGGGCAGACAAAAGGCAGGTAACTATAGGCCGGTTAGTTTAACATCTGTAGTGGGGAAAATGCTTGAAGCTATCATTAAGGAAGAAATTGCGGGACATCTAGATAGGAATAGTGCAATCAAGGAGACGCAGCATGGATTCATGAAGGGGAAATCATGTTTAACTAATTTACTGGAATTCTTTGAGGATATAACAAGCATGGTGGATAGAGGTGTACCAATGGATGTGGTGTATTTAGATTTCCAAAAGGCATTCGATAAGGTGCCACACAAAAGGTTACTGCAGAAGATAAAGGTACGCGGAGTCAGAGGAAATGTATTAGCATGGATAGAGAATTGGCTGGCTAACAGAAAGCAGAGAGTCGGGATAAATGGGTCCTTTTCGGGTTGGAAATCGGTGGTTAGTGGTGTGCCACAGGGATCGGTGCTGGGACCACAACTGTTTACAATGTACATAGATGACCTGGAAGAGGGGACAGAGTGTAGTGTAACAAAATTTGCAGATGACACAAAGATTAGTGGGAAAAGCAGGTTGTGTAGAGGACACAGAGAGGCTGCAAAGAGATTTAGATAGGTTAAGTGAATGGGCTAAGGTTTGGCAGATGGAATACAATGTTGGAAAGTGTGAGGTCATCCACCTTGGGGGAAAAAAAACAGTAAAAGGGAATATTATTTGAATGGGGAGAAATTACAACATGCTGAGGTGCAGAGGGATCTGGGGGATCCTTGTGCATGAAACTCTTAGTTTGCAGGTGCAGCAGGTAATCAGGAAGGCGAATGGAATGTTGGCCTTCATTGCGAGAGGGATGGAGTACAAAAGCAGGGAGGTCCTGCTGCAACTGTACAGGGTATTGGTGAGGCCGCACCTGGAGTACTGCGTGCAGTTTTGGTCACCTTACTTAAGAAGGATATACTGGCTTTGGAGGGGGTACAGAGACGATTCACTAGGCTGATTCCGGAGATGAGGGGGTTACCTTATGATGATAGATTGAGCAGACAGGGTCTTTACTGTTGGAGTTCAGGAGGATGAGGGGTGATCTTATAGAGAGGTTGTTTCCACTGGTCGGGGAGACTAGAACTAGGGGGCACAGCCTCAAAATACGGGGGTGCCAATTTAAAACCGAGTTGAGAAGGAATTTCTTCTCCCAGAGGGTTGTGAATCTGTGGAATTCTCTGCCCCGGGAAGCAGTTGAGGCTAGCTCATTGAATATATTCAAATCACAGATAGATAGATTTTTAACCAATAAGGGAATTAAGGGTTACGGGGAGCGGGCGGGTAAGTGGAGCTGAGTCCACGGCCAGATCAGCCATGATCTTGTTGAATGGCGGAGCAGGCTCGAGGGGCTAGATGGCCTACTCCAGTTCCTAATTCTTATGTTCTTATGTCTGCAACGTTCCCCCGAAGGTGTGCAAACGCTTGCACCGTCTCTCTCCCAGCCTGTGAGCAGCCTGCGCGGGACCTCCCCATGGATGCCCGGCTGCGCAAATTTAAAGGGACCGTGCACAGAAAATTTGAGGGAACACTGCTTATGTATCACAATATTATACACTCCCTACCTATGTTCCTGTAATTTTTTTGGGGCCTTGCACGACCCCTTCAAAATACCGCCCACGCATACTATATAAATGCAAGTCCTCCTCTCTTCCTTCCCTCCTCTCTTCCTTCCCTCCTCTCTTCCTTCCCTCCTCTCTTCCTTCCCTCCTCTCTTCCTTCCCTCCTCTCTTCCTTCCCTCCTCTCTTCCTTCCCTCCTCTCTTCCTTCCCTCCTCTCTTCCTTCCCTCCTCTCTTCCTTCCCTCCTCTCTTCCTTCCCTCCTCTCTTCCTTCCCTCCTCTCTTCCTTCCCTCCTCTCTTCCTTCCCTCCTCTCTTCCTTCCCTCCTCTCTTCCTTCCCTCCTCTCTTCCTTCCCTCCTCTCTTCCTTCCCTAAATTTATATTGCCAACACTTGCATTTATATAGCACCTATGGTCAATGTTGTAATGTAGGAAATGAGGCAGCCAATTTGTGCACAGCAAGCTCCCACAAACAGTAATATGAACAGATAATCTGTTTTTTAGTGATGTTGGTTGAGGGATAAATATTAACCAGGGCACAGGGGAGAACTCCCCTGCTCTTCTTCCACCTGGTGTCATGGGATCTTTTACGTTCACTTGAGCAGGCAGACGGGGCAGCAGTTTAACGTCTCACCAGAAAGACGGCACCTCTGACTGTGCAGCATTCCCTCAGTACTGCACTGGAGTGTCAGCCTAGATTTTTGTGTTCAAATTCCTGGAGTAGGACTCGAACCCACAGCCTTCTGACTCGAGGGTGAGGGTGCTGCCCACTGAGCCATGGCTGATGCCAGCTTCATAGAGGGGACCCTAAGAACTCGTCAGAGACTTAGAGTATCGCTATGTTTCAAATAAGGAGGCCTGATTCTATTAAACATTAAGCAGATGGAACCAAGTATATTGTTTTCTTTTTGAAATGGGTCTGTATCTGTGCAACATCTTTTGAATTACACAGCAATCTGAATCACGTGTTGTCAGGGCCGGTGACCACACACAGTTCACGACCCGTGAATTGATTCTGGACACTATGGAAAAACAGGACCAAGGTTTACTACTCTGGAATTCCTTCTCCAAGCCATTTTGCCTCTCTTTGCCCTCAAAAACCTGATCAAAAACAAGCTATCGGCCACCCGCCCCTCCTCCTAATCTCTCCCTCCGTGGCACAATTTCCTTTCTCTGACTCTCTGCAAAGTACCTCGAGGGGATTTGTTTGCTGAAGGCCTATATAAATTATGCTTGTTGTTTGACTTCTAATTCTACCTTTTAGGAATGATTCACGTGGCTCAAACATTGCTCTCTCTTTCCAGGCACTTTCTTTCATGGTGTTGCCATTCATTCCGGCATCAAACCTATTCTTCCCCGTTGGTTTTGTGGTAGCAGAGCGCGTGCTGTATGTACCGAGCATGGGCTTTTGTTTGCTGGTTGCTCATGGATGGAAGAAGATAGCAGGAACACGGTATTGTTTAATCCTTATTATTTACAGCTTCAACTTGAAATTGCAGTGAACAAAATTTCTGTGTTGATTATTAGCCCCTAGCCTAGCGGCGCAAAGCACTGGGGTGAATTTCCAGAGGGATAGAATTGAAAAGCCGTGATGTTGTATAGAATCTTGGTTAGACCACACTTGGGAGTACTGTGAACAATTCTGGTTTCCATATTATACAAAGTATATAGAGGCACTGGAGAAAAAATAGATTTACTATATGATACCAGAACTGAGATGTTAGACCTATCAGGAAAAATTTAACAGTACGAGACTTTATTCTCTAGAAAATAGAAAGCTGATGGGTGATCGGATAGAGTTCTTTAAGGGGTTTGATAGGGTAGATGTCGACAAGGTGGTTCTACTTGTGGCGAGACCTGAACTACAGGCCATAATACAAGATAGTCACTAATAAATCCAGTAGGGAATTCAGGAGAAACTTCTTCATCCAGAGAGTGGTGAGAATGTGGAACTCACTACCGCAGGGAGTAGTTAAGGCGAATAGCATCGATGCATTTAAAAGGAACCTGGATAAACACATGGGGAAGAAATGAATAGGATATGTTGATGGAGTTAGATGAAGTAGGGTGGGAGGAGGCTGGTTTGGAGCAAACACCGGAATAGACCAGTTGGGCCAAATGGCCCGTTTCTATGCTGCACATTCTATGTAGTTCTTGTCCTCGTCTATAACTCCCTCCGTGGCTTTGTGCCATTCTGTTCTCTGCAATCTCCCCAATCTTGTATCCCTATCCCGATCCCGAACGCTCTGTTCCTCCGACTCAAGCTTCCCACGCACCCCACATCTCTCTTTGCCTCATCATCATTGCGGGAGACTGTTTAGCTACTGTGGTGCTCTTTAGAACACTCTATCTAAAACTCTCCAGCTCACTAACTTTTTTTTTTAAAACCTTCATAAACCTCCTGTACTCAATCTTTGGCCATGTTTTTGGTCACTCTTCCTACGTAAACTAGAGGTCACCAAAACTCAGCTGCCCATGTCCTAACTCGCACCGAGTCCCGCTCACCCATCACCCCTTGTGCTCGCTGACCTACATTGGCTCCCAGTTAAACAACGCCTCGATTTCAAAATTTTCGTGCTTGTTTACAAATCCCTCCATAGTTTCACCCCTCCCTATCTCTGTAATCTCCTCTGGTCCCACAACCCCTCAGATGTCTGCGCTCATCTAATTCTGCCCTCCTGAGCATCCCTGATTATCATCGCTCCACCATCGGTGGCCGTGCCTTCTGTTGCCTGGGCCCCAAGCTCTGGAACTCCCTCCCTAAACCTCTCCACCTCTCTACCTTTCTTTCCTCCTTCACGATGCTCCTTAAAACCGACCTCTTTGACCAAGCTTTTGGTCATCTGTCCATATTTCTCCTTATGTGGCTCAGTGTCAAATGTATTGTTTACTCTTGTAACACTCCTGTGAAGCGCCTTGGGACATTTTACACTCTCTCTTACATTAAAGGCGCTATATAAATGCAAGTTGTTGTTATGAGCGAAGCCTGGGTCAAGTCAGCTTCCTCTACATCTTGCATCCCAGGCTGCCTCCATCGTTGGAATCTATCTCATCGCAGTGAGATGGGATTAGCCGTTCTCAATGCTCTGCCAAATCAGCTTTTATGCGAGAGTGTTGCGGGCACTGCAAAAAATGACTGCTGCCTTTTTATTGCGGAATCGGTATAAAATGGCCTGGCCCAACGTTCCCCCAAGCTGCGTGGCAGCACGGCGATCGGGAGGTTCCGCCAGCGCAGGCCACTCACCAGCGGTAACGATGGAAACCATACCACGGCCGCGCAGCAAATTTAAAGGGACCGCGTACTTAAAGAGGGAACCTTGGCCCTGCCCTGTGACAGTCGGAAGCCCTCCACCCTCCCCTGTGAAAACTCCTGCTGCTTCTCCTGGCTTGCCCCTGACCGTTGCTCCCTGCCGTTAGCCGACGCAGTCAATGGATTCGGAATTCCCGGTCCAAGTTCCAGTTTGACCCCCGGCGCTGGTGAGGAGCGAGTTGGGAAAGGGCGTCCCTGTGAATTGGGGAAGGCGGGGAGAGAACAGTGACAGTAGCGGGGCTTGTGGGGCGGAGGGGGGAAATTGTAGCCGGGGGGGGGGGGGTGGAGAGGAGAATACCGGCATGAACCGAGGGAGAAGAATGTAAACTCGGGGAGGCGGGGGAGCTCAGTGCCAGCACGATATATGTATACATATGTGTGTTTTTGTATATTAGGTAAAATATAACAAAAATGTAACTGGCTTCATGAACTGAGGGTAGGGGGAATTAATAAAAAAAAAGGTAAACAATTAAAGATTTAGGGAGCGAAATTGCCGGGGAAAGGGGTCCATAGTGCCTCTGGGGAAATTGCCCCGGAGGTTTGGGGGGGGGCAGTGTGTCGTTCGCGCTGCGCCCCGCGATTTGCGCCCCGGGCTGGCACACGCACGGCGATGACGTCATCACCGTGCGCGCCGACCACTTTGCTCCCCGCGGGTCGCGAAGCTGGCGGGAAACCGCCGCAGGGGCACCCTTTAGCTTTGAATTTTGCCCCTGCACTGGATCTTTGAACTTGCATTGCGAGAATCCGGAGTTAAAACATCATCACACGAGGTATTTCTCAAAGGGAAACCCAGCTGTTCACTTCCAGGCGAGCTGCTTGGGTTCTTCAGTATTGGTCAGTTGTCGCTTGGCCGGCATTGCCGCATTCAATGACCAGCATCTTGGCAAATGGCGAGAGATTGCAGTCATTCGGTTAAATGGTGAGGGGATGGAGCATCTGCCGCCTTTGTTCCATCATCTGTGGCGGGGTGGGGAGGGGGGGATATTCACAAGCCGCCTGGTTCAAAGAAAAGGCCACTTGCCTGGGGTAGTGACTTTGACAGCTGATAAGAGACCAGAAGAAAGATTTTCATTTATCTCGTGCCTTTCACGACCGTCGGACGTCCCAAAGTGCTTTACAGCCAAAGAAGTTCTTTTGAAGTGTAGTCACTGTTATAATGTGGGAAACGCGGTCGCTAATCTGCGCACAGCAAGCTCCCATAAACAGCAATGTGTTAATGACCAGCTAATCTGTTTTTGTTATGTAGATTGAGGGATAAATATTGGCCCAGGACACCAGGGATAACTCCCCTGCTCTTTTTCAAAATAGTGCCATAGGATCTTTTACGTCCACCTGAGAGAGCAGACGGGGCCTCGGTTTAACGTCTCATCCGAAAGACTATTGGGAAAAGGAAGGGTCTAGATTGGCCAGAGCCCTCTGCAATTGACAGCTTGATGGACATAGACTTCAGCTCACAGGATATTGGAAGCCAAAGGCAGTCAGGAGCCAGCCAGAGTGTTTGAGGATCACAATTTTGAAGCTGACTTAGCTTTCGCTAGGCCACTCTAAACTAACAACACATTAACTTCCATCTAAAGGTCTGAGATTAGGGACAAAATGTATTTGTTGTTTTATATATCAGAGCCGATAAAAGGAAGAACTTGCATTTATTTCACAATCTGAGAACATGCCCAGGTGCTTAACAGGTAGCGAAGTACTTCTGAAGTGTAGAAGGAATCTGTGGCTCCAATCTGCGCACAGCAAGGTCCCACAAACAACATTGAGGTAATGACCAGATAATCCTTTTTTTCGTAACATTGGTTGAGGGACAAAAGGAGTTGCCAGGACACTCGGCAGAATGCCACTGCATTTCTTTGTGTGGTGCCATTGGATCTTTTACATCCACCTGAGAGGGCAGACGGGGCCTCGGTTTATCCTTTCATCTAAAAATGCGAATTGTACTTGAACCCACAACCTTCTGACTCGGAGGCACGACTGCTACCCATTGAGAATTTTAGCGACGAGGACAGATTGGATCGGCTGGAACAGAGGAGGCTGAGAGGAGACCTCATTGAGGTGTATAAAATTATGTGGGGCCTAGATAGAGTGGATAGAAAGGGCCTATTTCCCTTAGCAGAGGGGTCAATAACCAGGGGGCATAGATTTAAAGTGAGTGGTAGGAGGTTTAGAGGGAGTTGGGGAGCAATTTTTCCACCCAGAGGGTGGTGGGGGTCTGGAACTCACGGCCTGAAAGGGAGGTAGAGGCAGAAACCCTCCTCACATTTAAAAAGTACCTGGATGTGCACCTGAAGTGTTGTAACCTACAGGGCTACGGACCGAGAGCTGGAAAGTGGGATTAGGCTGGATAGCTCTTTGTCGGCCGGCACGGACACGATGGGCCGAATGGCCTCCTTCCATGCTGTAAATTTCTGTGATTCTATGAGCCACAGCTGACACCTTGGTCAATATTTCGATCTGTAAAATGACTGCACTGGTTAAAACATGTGGTAGCAGTAAACGATTGCAGACAGTAATATAACATCCATCTACCTATTGAATATCAAAGCAAACTCACCTACCTGTGGTACTTTTAAACTTGTGGAGCAGCACTCAGCATTAAGTCAGAGCCGGCACCTTTTGATCTTTGTAGATGATCCAGTAGCATATGGAAAGATAACCTGCGGCTCGTGCCACAGCAGAACACCACCGCAGGTCGGGGCTATAAATAGAGCTGGAGCGCTGGGCCCTGGAACATTGTGGGCGGAGGTGCGGCGAATGAGGGTACTGGGCCCAGAAGAGCCGAGGGCCCAGGGGCAGCACGGGCCCAGCCCACACTGTGCGATATGTGTGTGCACCCGGTCCATGCAGCAGAGCAGGTCTCCAGTCGTCCTGGTTAACCCTTGCCACTGGATAAAGGCCTCACTCTGTCAAGCCCGTGTGGTGGCTGGTGTGCAACGGTCACCCCACGTTAAAAAAATCCACACACAGACATCTTCCACCCTTCAATTGGAGTTCAGGACTGGAACATCAGGTCCTTCATCGAAACATCTGTGAACTCTCGTGGAAGCAAGTCATCCTCGTTCGAGGGACCGCCTATGAAGATGATTATGTAACTATTTCTGAGCACCATATCCGTAATCGCTCGTTCTTCTCATTGCATCTACACAGGAGTCTCTCGGTACTTGCAACCATTTGTTTCTCATCCTCATCATGAAAATCTATTGGAGGTCGTCAAAAATGATCTTCCGACTGACTGGTACAGTGGCCCGTGTTCACCTGAAAAATATAGGAGCAGGAGTCGGCCATTCGGCCCCTCGAGCCTGTTGCACCATTCAATATCACGGCTGATCTACGACCTAACTCCATATACCCGCCTTTGCCCCATATCAACAACAACTTGTGTTTATATAGCGCCTTTAACGTAGTGAAACATCCCCAGGTGCTCCACAGAAGTAGTATGAGGTTTTTAGAAAAATTGACACCGAGCCGCAGAAGCAGAAAAAGGTATATCCCTTGATACCTTTGGTTAACAGAAAGCCATCAATCTCTGATTTAAAATTAACAATTGATCTAGCAAAAGTTGCCATTTGTGGACAAGAGTTCCAAACTTCTCCCACCCTTTGTGTGTAGAAGTGTTTCCTAATTTCACTCCGAGCCCTAAAGCCCCCCAACCAGCGGGAATAGTTTCTCTCTCTCTACCCGATCTGCTCCCCTCAATATCCTGAAAACTTCGATCATATCACCCTTTAACCTTCTAAATTCTTGGGAATACAAGCCTAATTTGTGTAATTGCTCCTCATAACTTAATCCTTAAGTCCGGGTATCATTCTGGTAAACCTGCACTCCCTCCAAGGCCAATATATCGTTTCTATGGCATGGTGCCCGGAACTGCTCTCAGTGCTCCTGGTGTGGTCTAAACAGGGTTTTGTATAGACAAGCAATCAATGCCACGTAGATACAGACAGAATCAGAGTGCAGGCTTGCCAATTGGTGCGTCACTTTGAGCATTGAAAAGATCAGATCACACAGCTGCCCCCCCCCCCGGCAAACTGGACCCTGATGTTGCCCACTCACTTAGCCGATGGGCTAAGGTACGATGGGCTTTGTCGTGACAGCCAGCTGGCTTTACAATGTCAGCTGTGGCTCAGTGAACAGCACCCTTGGCTCTGAGTCAGAAGGTTGTGGGTTCAAGTGCTGCACTGTCGGAGGTGCCGTCTTTCGAATGAGACGTTAAACCGAGGCCCCCCCCTGTCTTCTCTCTCGGGTGGACATTAAAGATCCCGTGACATTACTTTGAAAAAGAGCAGGGGAGTTCTCCCCCAGTGACCTGGCCAATAGTTGTCCCTCAACCAACATAATAAAAACAGATTATCTGGATCATTATCCCATCGCTGCTTGTGGGAGCTTGCTGTGCGCAAATTGGCTGGGCTGCCGCGTTTCCTACATGACAACAGTAACTACCCTTCAAAAAGTACTTCATTGGCTGTAAAACGCTTTGGGATGCCCAGTGGTCGTGAAAGGCGCTATATAAATGCAAGTCTTTCAATCATGATTCAGAGCTGTGCGACAAGTGAGAGAGGGTCTGAAATTACTGGAAAAAGAACCAATCAAGGATCAGGACTTCTTGAAGTCCAACCCAGATACTTGAATTCAGCAACATCATATTTACAGAGGAAAATTGCTCCCGTGTAATTTAGGGCCTACTTCCCACCAGGCTCTGTCCTCTGCAATATTGCAGAGGTGTGCACAGTCTTGTCAGCCATCTTGGAGATCATTACCTCCTTATGGCAGGAGTGTAAGAGGCGGTGCATTGGGTTTGGAATGTTAGGTAGAATGTACACACACAAACGGGCCAAAGGGTCCGTGCCGTTGTTTATGCTCCACACGAGCCTCCTCCCACTCTGCATCATCGAACCCTATCTTTTTTTTACCTCTGCACTTGAGTCTGCATTTGGCATAGGATGAAAGTCTCCCTTCTCTGCTGACTGTGCAGATGGTTTAAAATCCATCTTAATCCTTAACTCATTTAACTAGACTATTTCAGTTTTATCAAAGCAGATAAAGTATACTTTTCCAGTCAAGCCAGGGCTTGCTATCTGGAGCGGAGATGCTGGACTTGATTTGACGTGTCACCCGTCTGCCCCCTCTGGTGCATGTAAAAGTTCCCATGGCCCTATTTCTAAGAAGAGCAAGGGAGTTATCCCCAATGCCTTGGCCAATATTAATCCCTCAACCAATATTAATCCCTCAACCAACATCACTAAAAATAGATTATCTAGTCATTATCACATTGCATTGGAGAGTGTACCGAGGAGATTTCCGAGAATGTTGCCAGGATTGGAGAATTTTAGCTGTGAGGAAAGATTGGATAGGCTGGGATTGTTTTCTTTGGAACAGAGGAGGCCGAGGGGAGATCTTATTGAGGTGTACAAAATTATGATGGACCTAGAAAGGGTGGGTGGGAAGGACCTGTAGCCCTTAGCAGAGGGCAGAAATTTAAAGTAATTGGGGGGAGGTTTAGAGGGGATTTGAGGGGAAATGTCTTCACCTAGAGGGTGGTGGGGGTCTGGAACTCACTGCCTGAAAGGGTGGTAGAGGCAGAAACCCTCACCACATTTAAAAAGTACCTGGATGTGCACCTGAAGTGCCGTAACCGACAGGGCTACGGACCGAGAGCTGGAAAGTGGGATTAGGCTGGGTAGCTTTGTCGGCCGGCGCGGACATGATGGGCCGAAATGGCCTCCTTCCGTGCTGTAAATTTCTGATTTCTATGATTGCTGTTTGTGGGAGCTTGCTGTGCGCAAATTGGCTGCCATGTTTCCTACATTACAACAGTGACTACACTTCAAGAAGTACTTCATTGGCTGTAAAGTGCTTTGGGACGTCCGGTGGTCGTGAAAGGCGCTATATAAATGCAAGTTCTTTTTTTTCCCTGTGGTGAAACTGCCAAGGGTTTTTGGAAGGCTGAGCAACTTCAGCATAACTTAAAATAAATAATGCTTGGTCTCCCACCGGGTAATCACACTTGCAGTGATTCCCTGCCCCCACCCCCCCCCCCAGCCCACGGGCATACACTAAGCATAAGAGCGAGAAACTTTTATTCGGGGGTTTGAAGCCTGTGCGATGATTCATGTGGAAGCAGGGACAGTAGCTTCTCAAACCGTATTGCCGACGATCGCCCTGTGACGATCACCTGAAAAGACAATTCCATTTTGTGTGGTTGTTCTGCGGGCAGATTTTAAATCTGTAAAGGTGTCTTTAGCCACATGAGATAGCGGACTAATATGTGCCTTTCATGACAATGAGCAGTTATTGTAGTTTTTAAAAAAAAACATTCTGACTTGATAAATTGGCAATTAAATTTTTTTTAAAATATATATTTTTTAACAATTTCCATTGAGACCTAGTTCCAAAATAACTTCCATGTGAAAATATCTGGTTGCACAGTAAATTCATCACAGCTGTTGCTGTGAATCTGTTTCTGATTGGTTTGTTTTCCGATACAGTAACAGCGAACTGTCTCAAATTCAACAACTTACAACAACAACTTGTCTTTATATAGCACCTTGAACGTAGTAAAACATCCCAAGGCGCTTCACAGGTGTATTATGAGACAAAACAAATAAATTTGACACCGAGCCACACAAGAAGAAATTAGGGCAGGGCTTGGTCAAAGAGGTAGGTTTTAAGGAGCGATTTAAAAGAGGAAAGAGAGGCGGAGAGGTTTCGGGAGGGAGTTCCAGGGCTTAGAGCCGAGGCAGCTGAAGGCACGGCCATCAATGGTTGAGCGAACTAAGTTTGAAGCCTCATCTAACATTTCTTTATCGGAATTTAATTACTTGTACCATCACCTTTCACGTGGTAGCAGCAAAGCAAATCAAATGTCAATATCTCAGTCGGATATCCGGGCCAAAGCTCCCGGTGTAACAGCGGGGATATCTTGTAGGCTGCCTGTGAATTCCCTCTGAGAGCAGAGCTCGATGATGTGCTCCAGGGTCTGATTAGGAGCTCCACAGTCACATGATGGGGAGGCTTTAATCTTCCACCGATGGAGAAGGTGGCAGCGTCGACCGTGACCAGTTCTGAGGCGGTTGATGATTGTCCACTGTTTGAGAGGAAGGTTTAATCCTTTAGGTTGTACTGTGGGCTCCTCGATAAGGAATCCATTCCGTGTGTCGCAGTTCTTCCAAGCATTTCGTCATCGAGGCTGAGGGGAAATTGCTTAAGGGCTGGTGACGGTCCAAGATTACTTGTACCAATCCGTGTGGGTGGCGTTTGAACTTAAAGCCCTGCTCCTTTCACACCGTGGGCTTGGATGCAATGGCCCAGAATTTGTGGACCGCAGCGAAGCAAAGACATTCGCCACTGGGCCCCGAAGTAAGCTTTGCACAAAGACCTCGCGATATCTCTGTGAAGAATTTCGGGTTTTCCGGCGTGTAATTCAAATCAACGGAGTATAGTGGGAATCCCATAGCGTGAGCAACTGTGAGGTCAACAAGCTGTCTAAGCAGCCAATCAAAATGCAGAATTCTCACAGACAGCGAACCAGGAAGTGGGTAAGCTCTTAAAATTCTAACTTTTAAAAAAATGTTCGAGCGAGCCAAACAAAGATTGGGGCTCGCACATGGGGAAAAGGCAAACCTGAAATAAAGATGAACAAACTTTTTTTAAAAAGCGTCACTATCTTAAAGACTGATCGCTCACACCTATCTTAAAGAAAATCCCAGTGGTACTGGCTTTGCTGTGCTCGTTAACTTGGGGATCAAGTGTGAAACACTTGAGGTAATATCTTAAATTGATTTAAGGACACAACAGTTTTGGAGACACGTTGGTTGCCCATCCTTAGTTGCCCTGAAAAGGCGGTGAAGAGCACTGAACCTGTTCATTTGTAGGGGTGCCCGGCCCCTTTAAGGGACTGCGCGGCCCATTCAAAATACAGCGCATGCGTGGGTTTATCGCATTGAAGAGCCGGCTGCGCGGGAGCTCCAGAGAGCTGCGCGGGAGCTCCAGAGAGCTGCACGGTCACACTGCTCAAAGGGAACGATGAGCTCTCTCCCTGATCTGCTGAAGTATTTGTGCTGATGGTGCTTCCCTCACTGACGTTGGGTAGAAAATTCCAATCTATACCCATGTTACTTTATTTGCTTTGTTGCTGATTTTACCAATTGTTAAATACATATATTGAATTGTTGGCTTGCATAGAATTACACGGCATTTACAGCGCAGAAACAGAGCATTCGGCTCAAATTCAGCCTCCTCCCAGCTTGCTTTGCCTAACTCATCACCATATCCCTCTGTTCCTCTCTCCCTCGCGTGTAGCTAGCTTCACTTTAAATGCATCCATGCTATTTACCTCAACCATTCTCTGTGGTCCGAATGCAATGAAAGCTTCCTGTGGCTTGTTTCTGTGGTGCATCAGTTTTGCTGTGGTGAAGCATGGCATTTCTTCACCATAGTACCGTGCATCTTCACTGTAAATTAGTCGCATGTTATAAACTCAGCGTGGCTCAGTGGGTAGCACTCTTGCCTCCGATTCAAAAGGTTGTGTGTTCAGGTCCCACTCCAAGACCAACACGTTATAATTTGCCAATTCCGTGCAATGCTGAGGGGCTGCTGCATTGTTGGCAGGTGTTGTCTTTCAGATGGGACATTAAACGCTTGTCTTTTTGTTCTGATGGTTCAGGTGGGTATTAAAAATCCCATGGCACTATTTGGGGGGATAAACAGTAGTGTCCGACTCATGGCCGACATTCTGATGAACTGATCATTCATTACCACAGCAGGCCCCAATTCTTTGTGAAGTGAGTTTCAGAGACATGATCCGGTGCTATATATAGTCAACTTAATTAAAGGCAATTCATTTTTGCGTCCTGCGATGTAATTTTTGTTTTTTTTATTCGTCCGTGGGATGTGGGCGTCGTTGGCAAGCCTGGCATTTATTGCCCTTCTCTGATTGCCCCTTGAAAAGTTGGTGGTGAGCCGCAGCCTTGAATCGCTGCAGTCCGTGTGGTGAAGGTACCCCCACAGTGCTAACTTTGTTGTAGCGGTTTAGAAACATAGAAAATAGGTGCAGGAGCAGGCCATTCGGCCCTTCTAGCCTGCACCGCCATTCAATGAGTTCATGGCTGAACATGCAACTTCAGTACCCCATTCCTACTTTCTCGCCATACCCCTTGATCCCCCTAGTAGTAAGGACTACATCTAACTCCATTTTGAATATATTTAGTGAATTGGACTCAACAACTTTCTGCGGTAGAGAATTCCACAGGTTCACCACTCTCTGGGTGAAGAAGTTTCTCCTCATCTCAGTCCTAAATGGCTTACCCCTTATCCTTAGACTGTGACCCCTGGTTCTGGACTTCCCCAACATTGGGAACATTCTTCCTGCATCTAACCTGTCTAAACCCGTCAGAATTTTAAAAGTTTCTATGAGATCCCCTCTCATTCTTCTGAACTCCAGTGAATATAAGCCCAGTTGATCCAATCTTTCTTGATATGTCAGTCCCAGCATCCCGGGAATCAGTCTGGTGAACCTTCGCTGCACTCCCTCAATAGCAAGAATGTCCTTCCTCAAGTTAGGAGACCAAAACTGTACACAATATTCCAGGTGTGGCCTCACCAAGGCCCTGTACAACTGTAGCAACACCTCCCTGCCCCTGTACTCAAATCCCCTCGCTATGAAGGCCAACATGCCATTTGCTTTCTTAACCGCCTGGTGTACCTGCATGCCAGCCTTCAATGACTGATGTACCATGACATCCAAGTCTCGTTGCACCTCCCCTTTTCCTAATCTGTCACCATTCAGATAATAGTCTGTCTCTCTGTTTTTACCACCAAAGTGGATAACCTCACATTTATCCACATTATACTTCATCTGCCATGCATTTGCCCACTCACCTAACCTATCCAAGTCGCTCTGCAGCCTCATAGAATCCTCCTCGCAGCTCACACTGCCACCCAACTTAGTGTCATCTGCAAATTTGGAGATACTACATTTAATCCCCTCGTCTAAATCATTAATGTACTGTATAAACAGCTGGGGCCCCAGCACAGAACCTTGCGGTACCCCACTAGTCACTGCCTGCCATTCTGAAAAGTCCCCATTTACTCCTACTCTTTGCTTCCTGTCTGACAACCAGTTCTCAATCCACGTCAGCACACTACCCCCAATCCCATGTGCTTTAACTTTGCACATTAATCTCTTGTGTGGGACCTTGTCGAAAGCCTTCTGAAAGTCCAAATACACCACATATCAACTGGTTCTCCCTTGTCCACTCTACTGGAAACATCCTCAAAAAATTCCAGAAGATTTGTCAAGCATGATTTGGTACAACTGAGTGTCTCACTAGGCCATTTCAGAGGGCAGTTAAGAGTACAAACCCATCTGGTTTACAAACTTTCTTTAGGGAAGGAAATCTGCCGTCCTTATCCGGTCTGGCCTATATGTCACTCCAAACCCACAGCAATTGTGCTCGACTCTTAACTGCCTTCTGAAACGGCCGAGAAAGCCACGCGGTTGTATCGAAACTACTACGAAAAACTTATAAGAATAAAACCGAACAGACCACCCGGCATCAACCTTGGCACCAGATTCGGATATCGCAGTTCCTGGGTCACAATCCTGGAACTCCCTCCCTAACAGCACTGTGGGAGCACCTTCACCACACGGACTGCAGCGGTTCAAGAAGGCGGCTCACCACCACCTTCTCAAGGGGCAATTAGGGATGGGCAATAAATGCTAGCCTGGCCAGCGACACCCACATCACGTGAGTGAATAAAGAAAAATAAATTGGACATTGGGGAGGCAAACTCGGCACAGGAGTTTTGGAGCTTGGCAGTAAAAAGAAAGAACTTGCACTTATATAGCACCTTTCATGAATTCAGGACGTTCCGCAGCACTTTACAGCCAATGAAGTGAAATCTAGTCACTGTTGTAATGTGGGAAACGTGGCAGCCAATTTGCGCACAGCAAGCTCCCACAAACAGCAATGTGATAATGACCAGATAATCTGTTTTATTAAGTGGTGTTGGTTGAGGGATAAATATTGGTCAGGGCACCGGGGAGAACTCCCCTGCTCTTCGGAATAGTGCGATGGGATCTTTTACGTCCACTTGAGAGAGCAGATGGGGTTTAACGTCTCGGCTGAAAAACTCTATTTGCTCTAAGCGGGTGAGGCCAGTATTTAGGTTTTATCTTGCAATAGGAACTGATTCTACTCCGAGCTCAATTCAGCTGGGCCAAACACTGAGAGGAAATGATACGGTATGCATTTTGTCAGGTCACTGCCCTGTTTTCTTAATGTCCTTTTTTTTTAGGAACCTAAAGAAGCTGTCATGGATTGGTTTGACGATTCTACTGATTGCTCATACCAGTAAAACAATTTACAGAAATTGGGATTGGGAGTCCGAGTACACGCTATTCATGTCTGGGCTGAAGGTACGATGAGATTTTGTTCGGAATGGGGAGGGGAAGATGTGTTTGGGGGGGGAGCCTTGCTCCAGAAGATTGTGTACATTTTGAAGTTAGCATATGTTTTTTTCCCCAAAGTTGTTGGTTGTCCTTTAATGACTCTCAACACTTTCTCCTTTCAAAGAGCATCTTTATCCCACTGCAGCTAAACAGGACATAGAGGAATTAACTATAACCTGTAAGATGTAACCAATTTCTACTGTAACTGGTACATGGAAAACTCTATCTTAATCTTCAATTTTGCATGTACTCAAATGGTGGCAGGAAGTTGAGAACACTGTTTTTAAAAAAGCATATGTGATCCTTGGCATTTTTAAGATAGGCACAGAGTACAAAAGCAATGAGGTTATGCTCAACATTTATGAAACACTGGTTAGTCCTTAGCTGCAGTTTGTGGCCAATTCTAGATACTGCACTTTAGGAAGGATGTCAAGGCCTTGGGGCGGGTGCAGAGATTTACCAGAATAGTAGAATCTGGTGACAGATTAGGAAAAGGGGAGGTGCAACGAGACCTGGGTGTCATGGTACATCAGTCATTGAAGGTTGGCATGCAGGTACAGCAGGCGATGAAGAAGGCAAATGGCATGTTAGCCTTCATAGCTAGGGGATTTGAGTATAGGAGCAGGGAGGTTTTACTGCAGTTGTATAGGGCCTTGGTGAGGCCACACCTTGAATATTGTGTTCAGTTTTGGTCGTCTAATCTGAGGAAGGACATTCTTCCTATTGAGAGAGTGCAGCGAAGGTTCACCAGACTGATTCCCAGGATAGCAGGACTGATATATGAAGAAAGACTGGATCGACTAGGCTTATATTCACTGGAATTTAGAAGGATGAGAGGGGATCTCATAGAAACATAAAAAATTCTGACAGGATTGGACAGGTTAGATGCAGGAAGAATGTTCCCAATGTTGGGGAAGTCCAGAACCAGGGGTCACAGTCTAAGGATAAGGGGTAAGCCATTTAGGACCAAGATGAGGAGAAACTTCTTCACCCAGAGAGTGGTGAACCTGTGGAATTCTCTACCACAGAAAGTTGTTGAGGCCAGTTCGTTAGATATATTCAAAAGGGAGTTAGATATGGTCCTTATGGCTAAAGGATCAAGGGGTATGGAGAGAAAGCAGGAAAGGGGTACTGAGGTGAATGATCAGCCATGATCATATTGATTGGCGGTGCAGGCTCGAAGGGCTGAATGGCCTACTCCTGCACCTATTTTCTATGTTTCTATGAACGGTACCAGGGATGAAGGACTTCAGTTATGTGGAGAGACTGGAGAAGCTGGGATTGTTCTCCTTAGAGCTGAGAAGGTTAAGAGGAGACTTGATAGGGGTGTACAAAATTATGAAGGGTTTTGACAGAGTAAATAAGGAGAAACTGTTTCCAGTGGGAGGAGGGTCGGTAACCAGAGGACAAAGATTGAAGGTGATTGGCAAAAGAACCAGAGGGGGAATGAGGAAACATTTTTCTACGCAGCGAGTTGTGATCTGGAATACACTTCTGAAAGGGCGGTGGAAGCAGATTCAACAGTAACATTCAAAAGAGAATTGGATAAATACATAAATGGAAAAGAATTACAGGGCTACGGGGAAAGAGCAAGGGGAGTGCGACTAATTGGATAGAAACATAGAAAATAGGTGCAGGAGTAGGCCATTCGGCCCTTCGAGCCTGCACCACCATTCAATAAGATCATGGCTGATCATTCCCTCAGTACCCCTTTCCTGCTTTCTCTCCATACCCCTTGATCCCTTTAGCCGTAAGGGCCACATCTAACTCCCTCTTGAATATATCCAATGAACTGGCATCAACAACTCTCTGCGGCAGGGAATTCCACAGGTTAACAACTCTGAGTGAAGAAGTTTCTCCTCATCTCAGTCCTAAATGGCCTACCCCTTATCCTAAGACTGTGTCCCCTGGTTCTGGACTTCCCCAACATCGGGATCATTCTTCCCGCCTCTAACCTATCCAGTCCTGTCAAAATTTTATGTGTTTCTATGAGATCCCCTCTCATTCTTCTAAACTCCAGTGAATACAGGCCCAGTTGATCCAGTCTCTCCTCATATGCCACTCCAGCCATCCCAGAATCAGTCTGGTGAACCTTCGCTGCACTCCCTTAATAGCAAGAACGTCCTTCCTCAGATTAGGATACCAAAACTGAACACAATATTCCATGTGAGGCCTCACCAAGGCCCTGTACAACTGCAGTAAGACCTTGAGCCTGCACCGCCAATCAATATGATCATGGCTGATCATTCACCTCAGTACCCCTTTCCTGCTTTCTCTCCATACCCCTTGATCCCTTTAGCCATAAGGACCACATCTAACTCCCTTTTGAATATATCTAACGAACTGGCCTCAATAACTTTCCTATACTCAAATACCCTAGCTATGAAGGCCAACATACCATTTGCCGACTTCACCGCCTGCTGTACCTGCATGCCAACTTTCAATGACTGATGAACCATGACACCCAGGTCTCGTTGCACCTCCCCTTTTCCTAATCTGCCGCCATTCAGATAATCTGCCATCATGTTTTTGCCCCTAAAGTGGATAACCTCACACTTATCCACATTATATTGTATCTGCCATGCATTTGCCCACTCACCTAACCTGTCCAAGTCACCCTGCAGCCTCTTAGCGTCCTCCTCACAGCTCACACCGCCACCCAGTTTAGTGTCATTTGCAAACCTGGAGATATTACATTCAATTCCTTCATCTAAATCATTAATGTATATTATAAAGAGCTGTGGTCCCAGCACTGAACCCTGCGGCACCCCACCAATCACTGCCTGCCATTCTGAAAAGGACCCGTTTATCCCAACTCTCTGCTTCCTATCTGCCAACCAGTTCTCTATCCACGTCAGTACATTACCCCAAATACCATGTGCTTTGATATTGCACACCAATCTCTTGTGCAGGATCTTGTCAAAAACCTTTTGAAAGTCCAAATACACCACATCCACTGGTTCTCCCTTGTCCACTCTACTAGTTACATCCTCAAAAAATTCCAGGAGATTTGTCAAGCATGATTTCTCTTTCATAAATCCATGCTGACTTGGACCGGTCCTGCCACTGCTTTCCAAACGCGCTGCTATTTCATCTTTAATAATTGATTCCAACATTTTCCCCTAACCGGTCAGGCTAACCGGTCTATAATTACCCATTTCCTCTCTCTCCCTCCTTTTTTAAAAAGTGGTGTTACATTAGCTACCCTCCAGTCCATAGGAACTGATCCAGAGTCGATAGACTGTTGGAAAATGATCAACAGTGCATCCACTATTTCTATGGCCACTTCCTTAAGTACTCTGGGATGCAGACTATCAGGCCCTGGGGATTTATCGGCCTTCAATCCGCTCAATTTCCCTAACACAATTTCCCGCCTAATAAGGATATCCTTCAGTTCCTCCTTCTCACTAGACCCTCGGTCCCCTAGTACTTCCGGAAGGTTATTTGTGTCTTGCTTCGTGAAGACAGAACCAAAGTATTGGTTCAACTGGTCTGCCATTTCTTTGTTCCCCATTATAAATTCACCTGAATCTGACTGCAATGGACCTACTTTTGTCTTCACTGATCTTTTTCTCTTCACATATCTATAGAAGCTTTTGCAGTTAGTTTTTTGTTCCCAGCAAGCTTCCTCTCACACTCTGTTGTCCCCCTCCTAATTAAACCCTTTGTCCTCCTCTGCTGAATTCTAAATTTCTCCCAGTCCTCAGGTTTGCTGCTTTTTCTGGCCAATTTATATGCCTCTGCCTTGGATTAAACACCATCCCTAATTTCCCTTGTTAGCCACGGTTGAGCCACCTTCCCCGTTTTATTTTTACTCCAGACAGGGATGTACAATTGTTGAAGTTCATCCATGTGATCTTTAAATGTTTACCATTGCCTATCCACCGTCAACCCTTTAAGTATCATTTGCCAGTCTATTCTAGCCAATTCACACCTCATACCGTCGAAGTTACCTTTCCTTAAGTTCAGGACCCCTAACCCCTAGCCCCTAGTCTCTGAATTAACTGTGTCACTCTCCATCTTAATAAAGAATTCTACCATATTATGGTCACTCTTCCCCGTGGGGCCTCGCACAACAGGGTTGCTAATTAGTCCTTTCTCATTACACATCACCCAGTCTAGGATGGCCAGCCCTCTAGTTGGTTCCTCAACATATTGGTCCAGAAAACCATCCCTAATACACTCCAGGAAATCCTCCTCCACTGAATTGCTACCAGTTTGGTTAGCCCAATCAATATGTAGATTAAAGTCGCCCATGATTACTGCTCTACCTTTATTACACACATCCCTAATTTCCTGTTTGATGCTGTCCCCAACCTCACTACTACTGTTTGGTGTCTGTACACAACTCCCACTAGCGTTTTCTGCCCTTTGGTATTCCGTAGCACCACCCATACTGATTCCCACATCATCCAAGCTAATGGCCTTCCTTACTATTGCGTTTATTTTCTCTTTAACCAGCAACGGCACCCCGCCTCCTTTTCCTTTCTGCCTATCCTTCCTGGATGTTGAGTTCCCAGCCTTGGTCACCCTGGAGCCATGCCTCCGTGATGCCAATTATATCATATTCATTAATTGCTGCCTGTGCAGTTAATTCGTCCACCTTATTCCGAATACTCCTCACATTGAGGGACAGAGCCTTCAGGCTTGTATTTTTAACACATTTTGCCCTTTTGGAATTTTGCTGTAATGTGGCCCTTTTTGATTTTTGTCCTGGGTTTCTCTGCCCTCCACTTTTACTTTTCTTCTTTCTATCTTTTGCTTCTGCCCCCATTCTACTTTCCTCTGCCTCCCTGGTTCTACCAAAGGGCCGGTACAGGCACGATGGGCCAAATGGCCACCTCCTGTCATGTATCATTCTGTGAGTGATACAAAATGGTAATTGCAGTCCTCAGAGGATCAATGTCCACTTGTGACTGTTAAATATTGCTTTAATTTGTGTGTTTTGGGCAAGAGGAGTCGATAGTTCTAATATAAATAGTTTGGCGTTCTGCTTTAAAGTAGTTATGTAGGGATTTGGCACTCTTCGGTAGTTCTGCTCCAAAACTGTGATTTGTGCTATTTTTTTTAAAATTCAAGGTCAATAAAAACAATGCAAAACTTTGGAATAATGTGGGACATGCCTTGGAAAATGAGCACAACTATGGGAAAGCTTTGAAATACTTCATTCAAGCCACAAGGGTTCAGCCAGGTAACGCAGTCTCAATTAAGTTGTCAAGTATTTGTACAGCTTCACATGGGCGTTATCCCTTCTGGTGATTGTTGACTTGAGATAGGAAATGTGAGCTTGGATCTTGTACAGCTTGTGTTGACTTTGGCTGAGCTGCCTGATCACATGACCCATTAAGTGCACACTTGCACATTGCAAACATGTGAGTGTCATTGGGGTTTCTTGTGTTTTGCTACAGCACACGCAATGCAAAATCTAACCCGACACTCATGCAGAGGCCATGAGTGGGGGCGTGTAGGACAGAATAGCTGATCCATAAAAACAATGGCGGACAGATAAAGACCCTCTGGTCCATCCAGCCTGTCCCCCACAATTGCCATTCCTTGTGAATCACAACATATACACGCTCCACCCCATCCAAAACCATGTGATCTCCTGGGAGTGGCAAAAAACTAGATTGAAAAAAACCCAGGCCGATTTGGGGGGTGCGGGGGGAGATCTGGAAAATTCCTCTCCAACCCATCTAGGCGATCGAAATTAGTCCAGGAGATCACTCTGGCCATTAAATTCCCTGCAGTACCCACCTTCTGTAACTATTTACCAATGTTCCCTGTAAGCTGCCCTTTGTTCTGTGTGGTCCCGACTGTGGGGGACATTTCTCATTACTGTGGGGCCGTGCGGCCGAGAGAGAACATTGGTACTGACCCATCGAAGATACCAAACCAAAAAGAATGAACAAATTTTTGTATCGGCACAAATTTGATCTTAGCTACCTAATAGGTAGCCAAATAAATAATTCAAAAGTGCAAGAAAAATAATCAGGTGAAGGGTTATGGTGAAATATAACATATTGGCAAGTAAAGTGTCGGATGAAACCGCATAGGCAACCATGTGATTTTTTTTTTTCTTTTCCATCCTGTATTAATAAATGATCTGAAACTGGTTCCAAATTCACTATAAATACCATGTGGGCTTATGGCATTCTTGCACTGCGCATTGTTGTATTTAACCCTCATTGGGTTTTCTTTTGTTTCTTGATCTATTACTTTGTGAACTCGACTGTGTCAGGCCGTCATTCATAATGTTACTCATATTTCAGGGCCAGTGCCATTAGAATCGCAATTTTACTTCCCTTTCCAGAATTACAGAAACTTCAAAGGTGCATTAGACACACTTAAACTGCGATCCCGCAGGTGAGATTAGGTGGTATCATCATCATCATTTCTTTTCTAAGGCAGTGGCCCGGAGTCAAGGATGAAGTGCTTCTACACTAAAACGAGTTCTAAGGTCTCCGGGTGTCACTGTTGTGGTTGTCGATGAGGGTCCTGATGTCCCAGGTCCCGACTTTCATGTTAAAGGGTGGAAGCTGTCTGTGCGTGAATTCTTTTAACGTGGGGTGGCCGTTACACGCCAGCCACCACACGGACGTATCCTGCTCCAATGGTGAGGGGATCCAAGACAATTGGAGACTGTGTTCTGCTGCATGGGTCTAGCGCGCGCACACGCACACGCGCACACACGCACACATGTTAATGGGCCATACTTGTAATGCATGTTGGGTTGGATAAGTGTAAAGATAGTAGACCACTGGATTAGATTTGCTCACGCAATGTGGTGTGTTTTATTTCACGTTCTAATCGCAAAGATGATATTGGTGCCCACATGAATGTTGGAAGAACCTATAAAAACCTGAACAAGACCAAAGAAGCGGAAGACGCCTACATGCTGGCAAAATCCCTTATGCCACAGGTATGCTGAGTCCTTGGATGATCAGGAAATCTTGCGTCAAATTGATTTGTGTTGGGCAGGTCACATAATGTACTTGTATTCAGATATTCACTATCTCCAGGGATTAAAGGTCTCCTGGTCACCCCAGGCTGATATTGTCGATGATATTGTAGTTATCCAACTCAGTTGAGAAATGTGAAGGACTTCAGAAGCTCCCCTTGCTGCTTTTTTATGTTCACACAATTGGCTGAACGGTCGTTAATTCCAAAAAGACTACTTAACAAACATCGGGACTAAACAAGACCTCTGCAAACTGACTTTCGTTGAAACATTAGGAGCAGGATGAGGCCATTCAGCCCCTCGGGCCTGCTGTGCCATTTAATTAGATCGTGGCTGATTTGCACCTCGACTCCATTTTCCTGCCTTTGCTCCATATCCCTTTAAATTCGCCCCACCCCCCCACATGGGCCCAATTTTGGTGAACCCGTTTTTTTGCGCACTGACCCTTTATGCGCTGGAAAGGGCGGCAAACAACTTTTCGTATCCTGGCTTCTCTGCCGAGTGTCCCGGGTCCTGGTGCGGCGTCCATGGTGGAGTGGGGGGGGCAGAACTACGGCCCTGCACTGAAAACACTGCCGGCAGCTGACCGCATGCGCAGTAGAGTCTGCGCGCGTGCTCCTCGCCCTCCCAGCGTGTCCTGCAAGCTGTCAGCCGCCGTGGAGCCCAGCCTTCTCCCTCCTTCCCTCCCTCCCCCCCTCCTCCCCCCCACCAAAGCCTCCCGATGTGTCTTTGCCGGCCTCCCCTATCCCACGCCGAATGGCCTCCCGTACAGGCCGAATGCTGCTTTCCCAGGCCCAAGGTAGGATTTACTTCAAATATTTACTTGTTAATCAATTGTCTACCCGAGTTCTTTATTTTTATTTAGTTATTTTAACTTTTATTTGGGCTGTTTGGTGCTTGGGTGCAGGTCCTTACTTACTTACCTGCGCTGATTTCTTCACTGTCCGCAACGTTTTTCAGAGTTGGCCACATACGCTGACCTAAGTCGATTTGATATAAGTGTTAGCTGGCCAAAGTGGCATAAATGGCCAAAACTGGCGTAAGTGTCTGGGAATGCCCCCTTTTGGGGGGAAAA
>NW_027252179.1:7500-12500 GCF_044704955.1 Pristiophorus japonicus | reverse complement strand
TTAGGGTTAGGGTTAGGGTTAGGGTTAGGGTTAGGGTTAGGGTTAGGGTTAGGGTTAGGGTTAGGGTTAGGGTTAGGGTTAGGGTTAGGGTTAGGGTTAGGGTTAGGGTTAGGGTTAGGGTTAGGGTTAGGGTTAGGGTTAGGGTTAGGGTTAGGGTTAGGGTTAGGGTTAGGGTTAGGGTTAGGGTTAGGGTTAGGGTTAGGGTTAGGGTTAGGGTTAGGGTTAGGGTTAGGGTTAGGGTTAGGGTTAGGGTTAGGGTTAGGGTTAGGGTCATCTATCATCATCATTTAGGGTTAGGGTTAGGGTTAGGGTTAGGGTTAGGGTTAGGGTTAGGGTTAGGGTTAGGGTTAGGGTTAGGGTTAGGGTTAGGGTTAGGGTTAGGGTTAGGGTTAGGGTTAGGGTTAGGGTTAGGGTTAGGGTTAGGGTTAGGGTTAGGGTTAGGGTTAGGGTTAGGGTTAGGGTTAGGGTTAGGGTTAGGGTTAGGGTTAGGGTTAGGGTTAGGGTTAGGGTTAGGGTTAGGGTTAGGGTTAGGGTTAGGGTTAGGGTTAGGGTTAGGGTTAGGGTTAGGGTTAGGGTTAGGGTTAGGGTTAGGGTTAGGGTTAGGGTTAGGGTTAGGGTTAGGGTTAGGGTTAGGGTTAGGGTTAGGGTTAGGGTTAGGGTTAGGGTTAGGGTTAGGGTTAGGGTTAGGGTTAGGGTTAGGGTTAGGGTTAGGGTTAGGGTTAGGGTTAGGGTTAGGGTTAGGGTTAGGGTTAGGGTTAGGGTTAGGGTTAGGGTTAGGGTTAGGGTTAGGGTTAGGGTTAGGGTTAGGGTTAGGGTTAGGGTTAGGGTTAGGGTTAGGGTTAGGGTTAGGGTTAGGGTTAGGGTTAGGGTTAGGGTTAGGGTTAGGGTTAGGGTTAGGGTTAGGGTTAGGGTTAGGGTTAGGGTTAGGGTTAGGGTTAGGGTTAGGGTTAGGGTTAGGGTTAGGGTTAGGGTTAGGGTTAGGGTTAGGGTTAGGGTTAGGGTTAGGGTTAGGGTTAGGGTTAGGGTTAGGGTTAGGGTTAGGGTTAGGGTTAGGGTTAGGGTTAGGGTTAGGGTTAGGGTTAGGGTTAGGGTTAGGGTTAGGGTTAGGGTTAGGGTTAGGGTTAGGGTTAGGGTTAGGGTTAGGGTTAGGGTTAGGGTTAGGGTTAGGGTTAGGGTTAGGGTTAGGGTTAGGGTTAGGGTTAGGGTTAGGGTTAGGGTTAGGGTTAGGGTTAGGGTTAGGGTTAGGGTTAGGGTTAGGGTTAGGGTTAGGGTTAGGGTTAGGGTTAGGGTTAGGGTTAGGGTTAGGGTTAGGGTTAGGGTTAGGGTTAGGGTTAGGGTTAGGGTTAGGGTTAGGGTTAGGGTTAGGGTTAGGGTTAGGGTTAGGGTTAGGGTTAGGGTTAGGGTTAGGGTTAGGGTTAGGGTTAGGGTTAGGGTTAGGGTTAGGGTTAGGGTTAGGGTTAGGGTTAGGGTTAGGGTTAGGGTTAGGGTTAGGGTTAGGGTTAGGGTTAGGGTTAGGGTTAGGGTTAGGGTTAGGGTTAGGGTTAGGGTTAGGGTTAGGGTTAGGGTTAGGGTTAGGGTTAGGGTTAGGGTTAGGGTTAGGGTTAGGGTTAGGGTTAGGGTTAGGGTTAGGGTTAGGGTTAGGGTTAGGGTTAGGGTTAGGGTTAGGGTTAGGGTTAGGGTTAGGGTTAGGGTTAGGGTTAGGGTTAGGGTTAGGGTTAGGGTTAGGGTTAGGGTTAGGGTTAGGGTTAGGGTTAGGGTTAGGGTTAGGGTTAGGGTTAGGGTTAGGGTTAGGGTTAGGGTTAGGGTTAGGGTTAGGGTTAGGGTTAGGGTTAGGGTTAGGGTTAGGGTTAGGGTTAGGGTTAGGGTTAGGGTTAGGGTTAGGGTTAGGGTTAGGGTTAGGGTTAGGGTTAGGGTTAGGGTTAGGGTTAGGGTTAGGGTTAGGGTTAGGGTTAGGGTTAGGGTTAGGGTTAGGGTTAGGGTTAGGGTTAGGGTTAGGGTTAGGGTTAGGGTTAGGGTTAGGGTTAGGGTTAGGGTTAGGGTTAGGGTTAGGGTTAGGGTTAGGGTTAGGGTTAGGGTTAGGGTTAGGGTTAGGGTTAGGGTTAGGGTTAGGGTTAGGGTTAGGGTTAGGGTTAGGGTTAGGGTTAGGGTTAGGGTTAGGGTTAGGGTTAGGGTTAGGGTTAGGGTTAGGGTTAGGGTTAGGGTTAGGGTTAGGGTTAGGGTTAGGGTTAGGGTTAGGGTTAGGGTTAGGGTTAGGGTTAGGGTTAGGGTTAGGGTTAGGGTTAGGGTTAGGGTTAGGGTTAGGGTTAGGGTTAGGGTTAGGGTTAGGGTTAGGGTTAGGGTTAGGGTTAGGGTTAGGGTTAGGGTTAGGGTTAGGGTTAGGGTTAGGGTTAGGGTTAGGGTTAGGGTTAGGGTTAGGGTTAGGGTTAGGGTTAGGGTTAGGGTTAGGGTTAGGGTTAGGGTTAGGGTTAGGGTTAGGGTTAGGGTTAGGGTTAGGGTTAGGGTTAGGGTTAGGGTTAGGGTTAGGGTTAGGGTTAGGGTTAGGGTTAGGGTTAGGGTTAGGGTTAGGGTTAGGGTTAGGGTTAGGGTTAGGGTTAGGGTTAGGGTTAGGGTTAGGGTTAGGGTTAGGGTTAGGGTTAGGGTTAGGGTTAGGGTTAGGGTTAGGGTTAGGGTTAGGGTTAGGGTTAGGGTTAGGGTTAGGGTTAGGGTTAGGGTTAGGGTTAGGGTTAGGGTTAGGGTTAGGGTTAGGGTTAGGGTTAGGGTTAGGGTTAGGGTTAGGGTTAGGGTTAGGGTTAGGGTTAGGGTTAGGGTTAGGGTTAGGGTTAGGGTTAGGGTTAGGGTTAGGGTTAGGGTTAGGGTTAGGGTTAGGGTTAGGGTTAGGGTTAGGGTTAGGGTTAGGGTTAGGGTTAGGGTTAGGGTTAGGGTTAGGGTTAGGGTTAGGGTTAGGGTTAGGGTTAGGGTTAGGGTTAGGGTTAGGGTTAGGGTTAGGGTTAGGGTTAGGGTTAGGGTTAGGGTTAGGGTTAGGGTTAGGGTTAGGGTTAGGGTTAGGGTTAGGGTTAGGGTTAGGGTTAGGGTTAGGGTTAGGGTTAGGGTTAGGGTTAGGGTTAGGGTTAGGGTTAGGGTTAGGGTTAGGGTTAGGGTTAGGGTTAGGGTTAGGGTTAGGGTTAGGGTTAGGGTTAGGGTTAGGGTTAGGGTTAGGGTTAGGGTTAGGGTTAGGGTTAGGGTTAGGGTTAGGGTTAGGGTTAGGGTTAGGGTTAGGGTTAGGGTTAGGGTTAGGGTTAGGGTTAGGGTTAGGGTTAGGGTTAGGGTTAGGGTTAGGGTTAGGGTTAGGGTTAGGGTTAGGGTTAGGGTTAGGGTTAGGGTTAGGGTTAGGGTTAGGGTTAGGGTTAGGGTTAGGGTTAGGGTTAGGGTTAGGGTTAGGGTTAGGGTTAGGGTTAGGGTTAGGGTTAGGGTTAGGGTTAGGGTTAGGGTTAGGGTTAGGGTTAGGGTTAGGGTTAGGGTTAGGGTTAGGGTTAGGGTTAGGGTTAGGGTCTAGGGTTAGGGTTAGGGTTAGGGTTAGGGTTAGGGTTAGGGTTAGGGTTAGGGTTAGGGTTAGGGTTAGGGTTAGGGTTAGGGTTAGGGTTAGGGTTAGGGTTAGGGTTAGGGTTAGGGTTAGGGTTAGGGTTAGGGTTAGGGTTAGGGTTAGGGTTAGGGTTAGGGTTAGGGTTAGGGTTAGGGTTAGGGTTAGGGTTAGGGTTAGGGTTAGGGTTAGGGTTAGGGTTAGGGTTAGGGTTAGGGTTAGGGTTAGGGTTAGGGTTAGGGTTAGGGTTAGGGTTAGGGTTAGGGTTAGGGTTAGGGTTAGGGTTAGGGTTAGGGTTAGGGTTAGGGTTAGGGTTAGGGTTAGGGTTAGGGTTAGGGTTAGGGTTAGGGTTAGGGTTAGGGTTAGGGTTAGGGTTAGGGTTAGGGTTAGGGTTAGGGTTAGGGTTAGGGTTAGGGTTAGGGTTAGGGTTAGGGTTAGGGTTAGGGTTAGGGTTAGGGTTAGGGTTAGGGTTAGGGTTAGGGTTAGGGTTAGGGTTAGGGTTAGGGTTAGGGTTAGGGTTAGGGTTAGGGTTAGGGTTAGGGTTAGGGTTAGGGTTAGGGTTAGGGTTAGGGTTAGGGTTAGGGTTAGGGTTAGGGTTAGGGTTAGGGTTAGGGTTAGGGTTAGGGTTAGGGTTAGGGTTAGGGTTAGGGTTAGGGTTAGGGTTAGGGTTAGGGTTAGGGTTAGGGTTAGGGTTAGGGTTAGGGTTAGGGTTAGGGTTAGGGTTAGGGTTAGGGTTAGGGTTAGGGTTAGGGTTAGGGTTAGGGTTAGGGTTAGGGTTAGGGTTAGGGTTAGGGTTAGGGTTAGGGTTAGGGTTAGGGTTAGGGTTAGGGTTAGGGTTAGGGTTAGGGTTAGGGTTAGGGTTAGGGTTAGGGTTAGGGTTAGGGTTAGGGTTAGGGTTAGGGTTAGGGTTAGGGTTAGGGTTAGGGTTAGGGTTAGGGTTAGGGTTAGGGTTAGGGTTAGGGTTAGGGTTAGGGTTAGGGTTAGGGTTAGGGTTAGGGTTAGGGTTAGGGTTAGGGTTAGGGTTAGGGTTAGGGTTAGGGTTAGGGTTAGGGTTAGGGTTAGGGTTAGGGTTAGGGTTAGGGTTAGGGTTAGGGTTAGGGTTAGGGTTAGGGTTAGGGTTAGGGTTAGGGTTAGGGTTAGGGTTAGGGTTAGGGTTAGGGTTAGGGTTAGGGTTAGGGTTAGGGTTAGGGTTAGGGTTAGGGTTAGGGTTAGGGTTAGGGTTAGGGTTAGGGTTAGGGTTAGGGTTAGGGTTAGGGTTAGGGTTAGGGTTAGGGTTAGGGTTAGGGTTAGGGTTAGGGTTAGGGTTAGGGTTAGGGTTAGGGTTAGGGTTAGGGTTAGGGTTAGGGTTAGGGTTAGGGTTAGGGTTAGGGTTAGGGTTAGGGTTAGGGTTAGGGTTAGGGTTAGGTTAGGGTTAGGGTTAGGGTTAGGGTTAGGGTTAGGGTTA
>NW_027252178.1:10000-29417 GCF_044704955.1 Pristiophorus japonicus | reverse complement strand
GAGAACGACAGAGAGCGCGAGAGAGAGAACGACAGAGCGCGCGAGAGAGAACGACAGAGCGCGCGAGAGAGAACGACAGAGCGCGAGAGAGAGAGAACGACAGAGCGCGCGAGAGAGAACGACCAGGACGCGCAGAGAAGCGCGCGAGAGAGAGAACGACAGAGCGGCGCGAGAGAGAGAACGACAGAGCGCGCGAGAGAGAACGACAGAGCGCGCGGAGAGAGAACGACAGAGCGCGCGCGAGAGAGAGAACGACAGAGCGCGCGAGAGAGAGAGAACGACAGAGCGCGCGAGAGAGAACGACAGAGCGCGCGCGAGAGAACGACAGAGCGAGAGAGAGAGAGAGAGAGAACGACAGAGCGCGCGCGAGAGAGAGAACGACAGAGCGCGCGCGAGAGAGAGAACGACAGAGCGCGCGAGAGAGAACGACAGAGCGCGCGCGAGAGAACGACAGAGCGAGAGAGAGAGAGAGAGAGAACGACAGAGCGCGCGCGAGAGAGAGAGAACGACAGAGCGCGAGAGAGAGAACGACAGAGCGCGCGCGAGAGAGAGAGAACGACAGAGCGAGAGAGAGAGAACGACAGAGCGCGCGCGAGAGAGAGAGAGAACGACAGAGCGCGCGAGAGAGAACGACAGAGCGCGCGCGAGAGAGAGAGAACGACAGAGCGCGCGAGAGAGAGAGAGAGAACGACAGAGCGCGCGCGAGAGAGAGAACGACAGAGCGCGCGAGAGAGAGAGAGAACGACAGAGCGCGCGAGAGAGAGAGAGAGAACGACAGAGCGCGCGCGAGAGAGAGAACGACAGAGCGCGCGAGAGAGAGAGAGAACGACAGAGCGCGCGAGAGAGAGAGAGAACGACAGAGCGCGCGAGAGAGAACGACAGAGCGCGCGCGAGAGAGAGAACGACAGAGCGCGCGAGAGAGAGAACGACAGAGAGCGGGAGAGAGAGAGAGAACGACAGAGCGCGCGAGAGAGAGAGAGAGAAGACAGAGCGCGCGAGAGAGAGAGAGAAGACAGAGCGCGCGAGAGAGAGAACGACAGAGCGCGCGAGAGAGAGAGAGAACGACAGAGCGCGCGAGAGAGAGAACGACAGAGCCCGCGAGAGAGAGAGAGAACGACAGAGCCCGCGAGAGAGAGCGAGAGAGAGAGCGCGAGAGAGAGAACGACAGAGCGCGCGAGAGAGAGCGAGAGAGAGAGCGCGAGAGAGAGAGAGAGAGAGCGAGAGAGAGAACGCGAGAGAGAGAACGACAGAGCGCGCGAGAGAGAAAACGACAGAGCGCGCGAGAGAGAGAACGACAGAGCGCGCGAGAGAGAGCGAGAGAGAGAGCGCGAGAGAGAGAACGACAGAGCGCGCGAGAGAGAGAACGACAGAGCGCGCGAGATAGAGCGAGAACGACAGAGCGCGCGAGAGAGAGCGAGAGAGAGAGCGCGAGAGAGAGAACGACAGAGAGCGCGAGAGAGAGAGCGACAGAGCGCGCGAGAGAGAGAACGACAGAGCGCGCGAGAGAGAGAACGACAGAGCGCGCGAGAGAGAGAGAACGACACAGCGCGAGAGAGAGAGAACGACACAGCGCGAGAGAGAGAGAACGACAGAGCGCGAGAGAGAGAACGACAGAGCGCGCGAGAGAGAACGACAGAGCGCGAGAGAGAGAACGACAGAGCGCGAGAGAGAGAACGACAGAGCGCGAGCGCGAGAGAGAGAACGACAGAGCGCGAGAGAGAGAACGACACAGCGCGAGAGAGAGAACGACAGAGCGCGCGAGAGAGAGAACGACAGAGCGCGCGAGAGAGAGAACGACAGAGCGCGCGAGAGAGAGAACGACACAGCGCGCGAGAGAGAGAACGACACAGCGCGCGAGAGAGAGAACGACACAGCGCGCGAGAGAGAGAACGACACAGCGCGCGAGAGAGAGAACGACACAGCGCGCGAGAGAGAGAACGACACAGCGCGCGAGAGAGAGAACGACACAGCGCGCGAGAGAGAGAACGACACAGCGCGCGAGAGAGAGAACGACACAGCGCGCGAGAGAGAGAACGACACAGCGCGAGAGAGAGAGAACGACACAGCGCGAGAGAGAGAGAACGACACAGCGCGAGAGAGAGAACGACACAGCGCGAGAGAGAGAACGACACAGCGCGAGAGAGAGAGAACGACACAGCGCGAGAGAGAGAGAACGACACAGCGCGAGAGAGAGAACGACACAGCGCGAGAGAGAGAACGACACAGCGCGAGAGAGAACGACACAGCGCGCGAGAGAGAGAACGACACAGCGCGAGAGAGAGAACGACACAGCGCGAGAGAGAGAACGACACAGCGCGAGAGAGAGAACGACACAGCGCGAGAGAGAGAACGACACAGCGCGAGAGAGAGAACGACACAGCGCGAGAGAGAGAACGACACAGCGCGAGAGAGAGAACGACACAGCGCGAGAGAGAGAACGACACAGCGCGAGAGAGAGAACGACACAGCGCGAGAGAGAGAGAACGACACAGCGCGAGAGAGAGAGAACGACACAGCGCGAGAGAGAGAGAACGACACAGCGCGAGAGAGAGAGAACGACACAGCGCGAGAGAGAGAGAACGACACAGCGCGAGAGAGAGAGAACGACACAGCGCGAGAGAGAGAGAACGACACAGCGCGAGAGAGAGAACGACAGAGCGCGCGAGAGAGAACGACAGAGCGCGAGAGAGAGAGAGAACGACAGAGCGCGAGAGAGAGAGCGACAGAGCGCGCGAGAGAGAGAGAACGACAGAACGCGCGAGAGAGAGAGAACGACAGAACGCGCGAGAGAGAGAGAACGACAGAGCGCGCGAGAGAGAGAGAACGACAGAGCGCGCGAGAGAGAGAGAACGACAGAGCGCGCGAGAGAGAGAGAACGACAGAGCGAGAGCGAGAGAGAGAGAGAGCGACAGAGCACGAGAGAGAGAACGACACAGCGCGAGAGAGAGAACGACAGAGCGCGCGAGAGAGAGAACGACAGAGCGCGCGAGAGAGAGAACGACAGAGCGCGCGAGAGAGAGAACGACAGAGCGCGAGAGAGAGAACGACAGAGCGCGAGAGAGAGAACGACAGAGCGCGAGAGAGAGAACGACAGAGCGCGAGAGAGAGAACGACAGAGCGCGCGAGAGAGAGAACGACACAGCGCGAGAGAGAGAACGACAGAGCGCGAGAGAGAGAACGACAGAGCGCGAGAGAGAGAACGACAGAGCGCGAGAGAGAGAACGACAGAGCGCGAGAGAGAGAACGACAGAGCGCGAGAGAGAGAACGACAGAGCGCGAGAGAGAGAACGACAGAGCGCGAGAGAGAGAGAACGACAGAGCGCGAGAGAGAGAGAACGACAGAGCGCGAGAGAGAGAACGACAGAGCGCGAGAGAGAGAGAACGACAGAGCGCGCGAGAGAGAGAACGACAGAGCGCGCGAGAGAGAGAACGACAGAGCGCGAGAGAGAGAACGACAGAGCGCGAGAGAGAGAACGACAGAGCGCGAGAGAGAGAACGACACAGCGCGAGAGAGAGAACGACACAGCGCGAGAGAGAGAACGACACAGCGCGAGAGAGAGAACGACACAGCGCGAGAGAGAGAACGACACAGCGCGAGAGAGAGAACGACACAGCGCGAGAGAGAGAACGACACAGCGCGAGAGAGAGAACGACACAGCGCGAGAGAGAGAACGACACAGCGCGAGAGAGAGAACGACACAGCGCGAGAGAGAGAACGACACAGCGCGAGAGAGAGAACGACACAGCGCGAGAGAGAGAACGACACAGCGCGAGAGAGAGAACGACACAGCGCGAGAGAGAGAACGACACAGCGCGAGAGAGAGAACGACACAGCGCGAGGGAGAGAACGACACAGCGCGCGAGAGAGAGAACGACACAGCGCGCGAGAGAGAGAGCGACAGAGCGCGCGAGAGAGAGAACGACACAGCGCGCGAGAGAGAGAACGACACAGCGCGCGAGAGAGAGAGCGACAGAGCGCGCGAGAGAGAGAACGACACAGCGCGCGAGAGAGAACGACAGAGCGCGAGAGAGAGAACGACACAGCGCGAGAGAGAGAACGACACAGCGCGAGAGAGAGAACGACACAGCGCGAGAGAGAGAACGACACAGCGCGAGAGAGAGAGAACGACACAGCGCGAGAGAGAGAACGACAGAGAGCGCGAGAGAGAGAACGACACAGCGCGCGAGAGAGAACGACAGAGCGCGAGAGAGAGAACGACAGAGCGCGAGAGAGAGAACGACAGAGAGCGCGAGAGAGAGAACGACACAGCGCGAGAGAGAGAACGACACAGCGCGAGAGAGAGAACGACAGAGCGCGAGAGAGAGTGAACGACAGAGCGCGGGAGAGAGAGAACGACAGAGCGCGCGAGAGAGAGAACGACAGAGCGCGCGAGAGAGAGAGAGAAGGACAGAGCGCGCGAGAGAGAGAGAGAAGGACAGAGCGCGCGAGAGAGAGAGAAGGACAGAGCGCGCGAGAGAGAGAGAGAAGGACAGAGCGCGCGAGAGAGAGAGAGAGAAGGACAGAGCGCGCGAGAGAGGGAGAGAACGACAGAGCGCGCGAGAGAGGGAGAGAACGACAGAGCGCGCGAGAGAGGGAGAGAACGACAGAGCGCGCGAGAGAGGGAGAGAACGACAGAGCGCGCGAGAGAGGGAGAGAACGACAGAGCGCGCGAGAGAGGGAGAGAACGACAGAGCGCGCGAGAGAGAGAGAGAAGGACAGAGCGCGCGAGAGAGAGAGAGAACGACAGAGCGCGCGAGAGAGAGAGAGAACGACAGAGCGCGCGAGAGAGAGAGAGAGAGAGAGCGACAGAGCGAAGAGAGAGAGAGAGAGAGAGAGAGAGAGCGACAGGAGCGCCGCGAGAGAGAGAGAGAGAGAGAGAGAGCGACAGAGCGAGAGAGAGAGCGTGAGAGAGAGAGAGAGAGAGAGAGCAACAGAGCGCGTGAGAGAGAGAGAGACAGAGCGCGAGAGAGAGAGAGAGAGAGAGAGACAGAGAGCGAGAGAGAGAGAGAGAGACAGAGCGAGAGAGAGCGACAGATCGAGAGAGAGAGAGAGAGAGAGAGAGAGAGAGAAACAACAGAGCGCGCGAGAGAGAGAGAAACGACAGAACGCACGAGAGAGAGAGAGAGAGACAGAGCGCGCGAGAGAGAGAACGACAGAGTGCATGCGAGAGAGAGAGAGCGAGAGAGCGCGTGCGAGAGAGAGAACGACAGAACGCACGAGAGAGAGGGAGAGATACAGAGCGCGCGAGAGAGAGAACGACAGAGCGCGCGAGAGAGAGAGAACGACAGAGAGCGCGAGAGAGAGAGAGAACGACAGAGCGCGCGAGAGAGAGAGAGAACGACAGAGCGCGCGAGAGAGAGAACGAGAGCGCGCGAGAGAGAGAACGACAGAGCGCGAGAGAGAGAACGACAGAGCGCGAGAGAGAGAACGACAGAGCGCGCGAGAGAGAGAGCGACAGAGCGCGAGAGAGAGAAACGACAGAGCGCGAGAGAGAGAACGACAGAGCGCGCGAGAGAGAGAGAGAACGACAGAGCGCGCGAGAGAGAGAGAGAACGACAGAGCGCGCGAGAGAGAACGACAGAGCGCGGAGAGAGAACGACAGAGCGCGCGAGAGAGAGAGAGAGAACGACAGAGCTCGCGAGAGAGAACGACAGAGCGCGAGAGAGAGAGAACGACAGAGCGCGCGAGAGAGAACGACAGAGCGCGCGAGAGAGAACGACAGAGCGCGAGAGAGAGAGAACGACAGAGCGCGAGAGAGAGAGAACGACAGAGCGCGAGAGAGAGAACGACAGAGCGCGAGAGAGAGAGAACGACAGAGCGCGAGAGAGAGAGAACGACAGAGCGCGAGAGAGAGAGAACGACAGAGCGCGCGAGAGAGAACGACAGAGCGCGAGAGAGAGAGAACGACAGAGCGCGCGAGAGAGAACGACAGAGCGCGCGAGAGAGAACGACAGAGCGCGCGAGAGAGAACGACAGAGCGCGCGAGAGAGAGAACGACAGAGCGCGCGAGAGAGAGAACGACAGAGCGCGAGAGAGAGAGAACGACAGAGCGCGCGAGAGAGAGAACGACACAGCGAGAGAGAGAGAACGACAGAGCGCGCGAGAGAGAGAACGACACAGCGAGAGAGAGAGAACGACACAGCGAGAGAGAGAGAACGACACAGCGAGAGAGAGAGAACGACAGAGCGCACGAGAGAGAGAGAGAACGACAGAGCGCACGAGAGAGAGAGAGAACGACAGAGTTCGCGAGAGAGAACGACAGAGCGCGAGAGAGAGAACGACAGAGCGCGCGAGAGAGAACGACAGAGCGCGCGAGAGAGAACGACAGAGCGCGCGAGAGAGAGAACGACAGAGCGCGAGAGAGAGAACGACAGAGCGCGAGAGAGAGAACGACAGAGCGCGAGAGAGAGAACGACAGAGCGCGAGAGAGAGAACGACAGAGCGCGAGAGAGAGAGAGAGCGACAGAGCGAGAGAGAGCGACAGAGCGAGAGAGAACGACAGAGCGAGAGAGAGCGACAGAGCGAGAGAGAGCGACAGAGCGAAGAGAGAACGACAGAGCGAGAGAGAACGACAGAGCGCGCGAGAGAGAGAACGACAGAGCGCGCGAGAGAGAGAACGACAGAGCGCGCGAGAGAGAGAACGACAGAGCGCACGAGAGAGAGAGAGAGAGAGAGAGCGAGAGAGCGCGCGAGAGAGAGAACTACAGAGCGCCGAGAGAGAGAGAGAGAGAGCGAGAGAGCGCGCGAGAGAGAGAGCGAGAGAGCGCGCGAGAGAGAGAACGACAGAGCGCGCGAGAGAGAACGACAGAGCGCGCGAGAGAGAGAACGACAGAGCGCGCGAGAGAGAGAACGACAGAGCGCGAGAGAGAGAACGACAGAGCGCGAGAGAGAGAACGACAGAGCGCGAGAGAGAGAGAGCGAGAGAGAGAGAGCGAGAGAGAGAACGACAGAGCGCGCGAGAGAGAGAGAGAGAGAGAGAGAGAGAGAGAGAGATTGAGAACGACAGAGCGCGCGAGAGAGAGAACGACAGAGCGCGCGAGAGAGAGAACGACAGAGCGCGCGAGAGAGAGCGAGAGAGAGCGACAGAGCGAGAGAGAGCGAGAGAGAGAGCGAGAGAGAGCGACAGAGCGTGCGAGAGAGAGAACGACAGAGCGCGCGAGAGAGAACGACACAGAGCGCGAGAGAGAGAGAACGACAGAGCGCGAGAGAGAGAGAACGACAGAGCGCGAGAGAGAGAACGACAGAGCGCGAGAGAGAGAGAACGACAGAGCGCGAGAGAGAGAGAACGACAGAGCGCGAGAGAGAGAACGACACAGCGCGCGAGAGAGAGAACGACAGAGCGCGCGAGAGAGAACGACAGAGCGCGCGAGAGAGAACGACAGAGCGCGCGAGAGAGAACGACAGAGCGCGAGAGAGAGAGAGAACGACAGAGCGCGAGAGAGAGAGCGACAGAGCGCGCGAGAGAGAGAGAACGACAGAACGCGCGAGAGAGAGAGAACGACAGAACGCGCGAGAGAGAGAGAACGACAGAGCGCGCGAGAGAGAGAGAACGACAGAGCGCGCGAGAGAGAGAGAACAACAGAGCGAGAGCGAGAGAGAGAGAGAGCGACAGAGCACGAGAGAGAGAACGACACAGCGCGAGAGAGAGAACGACAGAGCGCGAGAGAGAGAACGACAGAGCGCGAGAGAGAGAACGACAGAGCGCGAGAGAGAGAACGACAGAGCGCGAGAGAGAGAACGACAGAGCGCGAGAGAGAGAACGACACAGCGCGAGAGAGAGAACGACACAGCGCGAGAGAGAGAACGACACAGCGCGAGAGAGAGAACGACACAGCGCGAGAGAGAGAACGACACAGCGCGAGAGAGAGAACGACAGAGCGCGAGAGAGAGAGAACGACAGAGCGCGAGAGAGAGAACGACAGAGCGCGAGAGAGAGAGAACGACAGAGCGCGCGAGAGAGAGAACGACAGAGCGCGCGAGAGAGAGAACGACAGAGCGCGAGAGAGAGAACGACAGAGCGCGAGAGAGAGAACGACAGAGCGCGAGAGAGAGAACGACAGAGCGCGAGAGAGAGAACGACACAGCGCGAGAGAGAGAACGACACAGCGCGAGAGAGAGAACGACACAGCGCGAGAGAGAGAACGACACAGCGCGAGAGAGAGAACGACACAGCGCGAGAGAGAGAACGACACAGCGCGAGAGAGAGAACGACACAGCGCGAGAGAGAGAACGACACAGCGCGAGAGAGAGAACGACACAGCGCGCGAGAGAGAGAGAGAAGGACACAGCGCGCGAGAGAGAGAACGACAGAGCGCGCGAGAGAGAGAACGACAGAGCGCGCGAGAGAGAGAGAGAAGGACAGAGCGCGCGAGAGAGAGAGAGAAGGACAGAGCGCGCGAGAGAGAGAGAGAAGGACAGAGCGCGCGAGAGAGAGAGAGAAGGACAGAGCGCGCGAGAGAGAGAGAGAAGGACAGAGCGCGCGAGAGAGAGAGAGAGAAGGACAGAGCGCGCGAGAGAGGGAGAGAACGACAGAGCGTGCGAGAGAGGGAGAGAACGACAGAGCGCGCGAGAGAGGGAGAGAACGACAGAGCGCGCGAGAGAGAGAGAGAAGGACAGAGCGCGCGAGAGAGAGAGAGAACGACAGAGCGCGCGAGAGAGAGAGAGAACGACAGAGCGCGCGAGAGAGAGAGAGAACGACAGAGCGCGCGAGAGAGAGAGAGAGAGAGAGCGACAGAGCGAGAGAGAGCGACAGAGAGAGAGAGAGAGAGAGAGAGCGACAGAGCGCGCGAGAGAGAGAGAGAGAGAGAGAGAGCGACAGAGCGAGAGAGAGAGCGTGAGAGAGAGAGAGAGAGAGAGAGCAACAGAGCGCGTGAGAGAGAGAGACAGAGCGCGAGAGAGAGAGAGAGAGAGAGCGACAGAGCGCGAGAGAGAGAGAGCGACAGAGAGCGACAGATCGAGAGAGAGAGAGAGAGAGAGAGAGAGAAAACAACAGAGCGCGCGAGAGAGAGAAAACGACAGAACGCACGAGAGAGAGGGAGAGAGACAGAGCGCGCGAGAGAGAGAACGACAGAGTGCATGCGAGAGAGAGAGAGCGAGAGAGCGCGTGCGAGAGAGAGAACGACAGAACGCACGAGAGAGAGGGAGAGATACAGAGCGCGCGAGAGAGAGAACGACAGAGCGCGCGAGAGAGAGAGAACGACAGAGAGCGCGAGAGAGAGAGAACGACAGAGCGCGCGAGAGAGAGAACGAGAGCGCGCGAGAGAGAGAACGACAGAGCGCGAGAGAGAGAACGACAGAGCGCGAGAGAGAGAACGACAGAGCGCGCGAGAGAGAGAGCGACAGAGTGCGAGAGAGAGAGAACGACAGAGCGCGAGAGAGAGAACGACAGAGCGCGCGAGAGAGAGAGAGAACGACAGAGCGCGCGAGAGAGAGAGAGAACGACAGAGCGCGCGAGGCGCGAGAGAGAACGACAGAGCGCGAGAGAGAGAACGACAGAGCGCGGAGAGAGAACGACAGAGCGCGCGAGAGAGAGAGAGAACGACAGAGCGCGAGAGAGAACGACAGAGCGCGAGAGAGAGAGAACGACAGAGCGCGAGAGAGAGAGAACGACAGAGCGCGAGAGAGAGAGAACGACAGAGCGCGAGAGAGAGAGAACGACAGAGCGCGCGAGAGAGAGAACGACAGAGCGCGAGAGAGAGAGAACGACAGTGCGCGAGAGAGAACGACAGAGCGCGCGAGAGAGAACGACAGAGCGCGCGAGAGAGAACGACAGAGCGCGCGAGAGAGAACGACACAGCGCGAGAGAGAGCGACAGAGCGCGCGAGAGAGAGAACGACACAGCGAGAGAGAGAGAACGACACAGCGAGAGAGAGAGAACGACACAGCGAGAGAGAGAGAACGGACAGAGCGCACGAGAGAGAGAGAGAACGACAGAGCGCACGAGAGAGAGAGAGAACGACAGAGCGCACGAGAGAGAACGACAGAGCGCGAGAGAGAGAACGACAGAGCGCGCGAGAGAGAACGACAGAGCGCGCGAGAGAGAACGACAGAGCGCGCGAGAGAGAACGACAGAGCGCGCGAGAGAGAACGACAGAGCGCGAGAGAGAGAACGACAGAGCGCGAGAGAGAGAACGACAGAGCGCGAGAGAGAGAACGACAGAGCGCGAGAGAGAGAGAGAGCGACAGAGCGAGAGAGAGCGACAGAGCGAGAGAGAACGACAGAGCGAGAGAGAGCGACAGAGCGAGAGAGAGCGACAGAGCGAGAGAGAGCGACAGAGCGAGAGAGAGAACGACAGAGCGAGAGAGAACGACAGAGCGCGCGAGAGAGAGAACGACAGAGCGCGCGAGAGAGAGAACGACAGAGCGCGCGAGAGAGAGAACGACAGAGCGCACGAGAGAGAGAGAGAGAGAGCGAGCGCGCGAGAGAGAGAACTACAGAGCGCGCGAGAGAGAGAGAGAGAGAGCGAGAGAGCGCGCGAGAGAGAGAGCGAGAGAGCGCGCGAGAGAGAGAACGACAGAGCGCGCGAGAGAGAGAACGACAGAGCGCGCGAGAGAGAGAACGACAGAGCGCGCGAGAGAGAGAACGACAGAGCGCGAGAGAGAGAACGACAGAGCGCGAGAGAGAGAACGACAGAGCGCGAGAGAGAGAACGACAGAGCGCGAGAGAGAGAACGACAGAGCGCGAGAGAGAGAACGACAGAGCGCGAGAGAGAGAGAGCGAGAGAGAGAGAGCGAGAGAGAGAACGACAGAGCGCGCGAGAGAGAGAGAGAGAGAGAGAGAGAGAGAGAGAGATTGAGAACGACAGAGCGCGCAAGAGAGAGAACGACAGAGCGCGCGAGAGAGAGAACGACAGAGCGCGCGAGAGAGAGAACGACAGAGCGCGAGAGAGAGAGAGCGAGAGAGAGCGACAGAGCGAGAGAGAGCGAGAGAGAGAGCGAGAGAGAGCGACAGAGCGTGCGAGAGAACGACAGAGCGCGCGAGAGAGAACGACAGAGCGCGAGAGAGAGAACGACACAGCGCGAGAGAGAGAACGACACAGCGCGAGAGAGAGAACGACACAGCGCGAGAGAGAGAATGGACACAGCGCGAGAGAAAGAGGAAAATCGACACAGCGCGAGAGAGAGAAACGACACAGCGAGAGAGAGAGACACAGCGCGAGAGAGAGAGACACAGCGCGAGAGAGAGAACGACACAGCGCGAGAGAGAGAACGACACAGCGCGAGAGAGAGAACGACACAGCGCGAGAGAGAGAACGACACAGCGCGAGAGAGAGAACGACACAGCGCGAGAGAGAGAACGACACAGCGCAGAGAGAGAACGACACAGCGCGAGAGAGAGAACGACACAGCGCGAGAGAGAGAACGACACAGCGCGAGAGAGAGAACGACACAGCGCGAGAGAGAGAACGACACAGCGCGAGAGAGAGAACGACACAGCGCGAGAGAGAGAACGACACAGCGCGAGAGAGAGAACGACACAGCGCGAGAGAGAGAACGACACAGCGCGAGAGAGAGAACGACACAGCGCGAGAGAGAGAACGACACAGCGCGAGAGAGAGAACGACACAGCGCGAGAGAGAGAACGACACAGCGCGAGAGAGAGAACGACACAGCGCGAGAGAGAGAACGACACAGCGCGAGAGAGAGAACGACACAGCGCGAGAGAGAGAACGACACAGCGCGCGAGAGAGAGAACGACAGAGCGCGCGAGAGAGAGAACGACACAGCGCGCGAGAGAGAGAACGACACAGCGCGCGAGAGAGAGAGCGACAGAGCGCGCGAGAGAGAGAACGACACAGCGCGCGAGAGAGAACGACAGAGCGCGAGAGAGAGAACGACACAGCGCGAGAGAGAGAACGACACAGCGCGAGAGAGAGAGAACGACACAGCGCGAGAGAGAGAACGACAGAGAGCGCGAGAGAGAGAACGACAGAGCGCGAGAGAGAGAACGACAGAGCGCGAGAGAGAGAACGACAGAGCGCGAGAGAGAGAACGACAGAGAGCGCGAGAGAGAGAACGACACAGCGCGAGAGAGAGAACGACAGAGCGCGAGAGAGAGTGAACGACAGAGCGCGGGAGAGAGAGAACGACAGAGAGCGCGAGAGAGAGAACGACAGCGCGCGGGAGAGAGAACGACAGAGAGCGCGAGAGAGAGAACGACAGAGAGCGCGAGAGAGAGAACGACAGAGAGCGCGAGAGAGAGAACGACAGAGAGCGCGAGAGAGAGAACGACAGAGCGCGCGAGAGAGAGAACGACAGAGCGCGCGAGAGAGAGAACGACAGAGCGCGCGAGAGAGAGAACGACAGAGCGCGCGAGAGAGAGAGAGAAGGACAGAGCGCGCGAGAGAGAGAGAGAAGGACAGAGCGCGCGAGAGAGAGAGAGAAGGACAGAGCGCGCGAGAGAGAGAGAGAAGGACAGAGCGCGCGAGAGAGAGAGAGAAGGACAGAGCGCGCGAGAGAGAGAGAGAGAAGGACAGAGCGCGCGAGAGAGGGAGAGAACGACAGAGCGCGCGAGAGAGGGAGAGAACGACAGAGCGCGCGAGAGAGGGAGAGAACGACAGAGCGCGCGAGAGAGAGAGAGAAGGACAGAGCGCGCGAGAGAGAGAGAGAACGACAGAGCGCGCGAGAGAGAGAGAGAACGACAGAGCGCGCGAGAGAGAGAGAGAGAGAGAGCGACAGAGCGAGAGAGAGCGACAGAGAGAGAGAGAGAGAGAGAGAGAGCGACAGAGCGCGCGAGAGAGAGAGAGAGAGAGAGAGAGCGACAGAGCGAGAGAGAGAGCGTGAGAGAGAGAGAGAGAGAGAGAGAGCAACAGAGCGCGTGAGAGAGAGAGACAGAGCGCGAGAGAGAGAGAGAGAGAGAGCGACAGAGCGCGAGAGAGAGAGAGCGACAGAGCGAGAGAGAGCGACAGATCGAGAGAGAGAGAGAGAGAGAGAGAGAGAGAGAAAACAACAGAGCGCGCGAGAGAGAGAAAACGACAGAACGCACGAGAGAGAGGGAGAGAGACAGAGCGCGCGAGAGAGAGAACGACAGAGTGCATGCGAGAGAGAGAGAGCGAGAGAGCGCGTGCGAGAGAGAGAATGACAGAACGCACGAGAGAGAGGGAGAGATACAGAGCGCGCGAGAGAGAGAACGACAGAGCGCGCGAGAGAGAGAGAACGACAGAGAGCGCGAGAGAGAGAGAACGACAGAGCGCGCGAGAGAGAGAACGAGAGCGCGCGAGAGAGAGAACGACAGAGCGCGAGAGAGAGAACGACAGAGCGCGAGAGAGAGAACGACAGAGCGCGCGAGAGAGAGAGCGACAGAGCGCGAGAGAGAGAGAACGACAGAGCGCGCGAGAGAGAACGACAGAGCGCGCGAGAGAGAGAGAGAACGACAGAGCGCGCGAGAGAGAGAGAGAACGACAGAGCGCGCGAGAGAGAGAGAGAACGACAGAGCGCGCGAGAGAGAACGACAGAGCGCGAGAGAGAGAACGACAGAGCGCGGAGAGAGAACGACAGAGCGCGCGAGAGAGAGAGAGAACGACAGAGCGCGAGAGAGAGAGAACGACAGAGCGCGAGAGAGAGAGAACGACAGAGCGCGCGAGAGAGAACGACAGAGCGCGCGAGAGAGAGAACGACAGAGCGCGCGAGAGAGAACGACAGAGCGCGCGAGAGAGAACGACAGAGCGCGCGAGAGAGAACGACAGAGCGCGCGAGAGAGAACGACAGAGCGCGCGAGAGAGAGAACGACACAGCGCGAGAGAGAGAACGACACAGCGCGAGAGAGAGAACGACACAGCGAGAGAGAGAGAACGACACAGCGAGAGAGAGAGAACGACAGAGCGCGAGAGAGAGAACGACACAGCGCGAGAGAGAGAGAGCGACAGAGCGCGAGAGAGAGAACGACACAGCGAGAGAGAGAGAACGACAGAGCGCGAGAGAGAGAACGACACAGCGCGAGAGAGAGAGAGCGACACAGCGCGAGAGAGAGAACGACAGAGCGCGAGAGAGAACGACAGAGCGCGAGAGAGAGAACGACAGAGCGCGAGAGAGAGAACGACAGAGCGCGAGAGAGAGAACGACAGAGCGCGAGAGAGAGAACGACAGAGCGCGAGAGAGAGAGAGAGCGACAGAGCGAGAGAGAACGACAGAGCGAGAGAGAGCGACAGAGCGAGAGAGAGAACGACAGAGCGAGAGAGAACGACAGAGCGCGCGAGAGAGAGAACGACAGAGCGCGCGAGAGAGAACGACAGAGCGCGCGAGAGAGAGAACGACAGAGCGCGAGAGAGAGAACGACAGAGCGCGAGAGAGAGAACGACAGAGCGCGCGAGAGAGAACGACAGACCGCGAGAGAGAGAACGACAGAGCGCGAGAGAGAGAACGACAGAGCGCGCGAGAGAGAGAACGACAGAGCGCGCGAGAGAGAGAACGACAGAGCGCGAGAGAACGACAGAGCGCGCGAGAGAGAACGACACAGCGCGAGAGAGAGAACGACAGAGCGCGAGAGAGAGAACGACAGAGCGCGAGAGAGAGAACGACAGAGCGCGCGAGAGAGAACGACAGAGCGCGCGAGAGAGAACGACAGAGCGCGCGAGAGAGAACGACAGAGCGCGCGAGAGAGAACGACAGAGCGCGAGAGAGAACGACAGAGCGCGCGAGAGAGAACGACAGAGCGCGCGAGAGAGAACGACACAGCGCGAGAGAGAGAGAACGACAGCGCGCGCGAGAGAGAACGACAGCGCGCGAGAGAGAGAACGACAGAGCGCGAGAGAGAGAACGACAGAGCGCGAGAGAGAGAACGACAGAGCGCGCGAGAGAGAACGACAGAGCGCGAGAGAGAGAACGACAGAGCGCGCGAGAGAGAACGACAGAGCGCGAGAGAGAGAACGACAGAGCGCGCGAGAGAGAACGACACAGCGCGAGAGAGAGAGAGAGCGACAGAGCACGAGAGAGAGAGAGAGCGCGACGGAGCGTGAGAGAGAGAGAGAGAGAGAGAGAGAGAGAGCGCGACAGAGCGCGCGAGAGAGAGAGAGAGAGAGAGTGAGAGAGAGAGAGAGAGAGAGAGCGCGACGGAGCGCGATAGAGAGAGAGAGAGAGAGAGAGAGAGAGAGAGAGCGCGACAGAGAGAGCGACAGAGCACGAGAGAGAGAGAGAGAGCGCGACGGAGCGCGATAGAGGGAGAGAGAGAGAGAGAGAGCGCGACAGAGAGAGAGCGACAGAGCACGAGAGAGAGAGAGAGAGAGAGCGTGCGATGGAGCGCGAGAGAGAGAGAGAGAGCGCGCGAGAGAGTGAGAGAGAGAGAGAACAACAGAGCGCGCGAGAGAGAGAGAGCGCGCGAGAGAGAGAACGACAGAGCGCGCGAGAGAGAGAGAGAGAACGACAGAGAGCGCGAGAGAGAGAGAGAGAGAACGACAGAGCGCGCGCGAGAGAGAACGACAGAGCGCGCGAGAGAGAACGACAGAGCGCGAGAGAGAGAACGACAGAGCGCGAGAGAGAGAACGACAGAGCGCGCGAGAGAGAGAACGACAGAGCGCGCGAGAGAGAGAACGACAGAGCGCGCGAGAGAGAGAACGACAGAGCGCGCGAGAGAGAACGACAGAGCGCGCGAGAGAGAACGACAGAGCGCGCGAGAGAGAGAACGACAGAGCGCGCGAGAGAGAGAACGACAGAGCGCGCGAGAGAGAGAACGACAGAGCGCGAGAGAGAGAACGACAGAGCGCGAGAGAGAGAACGACAGAGCGCGCGCGAGAGAACGACAGAGCGCGAGAGAGAGAACGACACAGCGCGAGAGAGAGAGAGAACGACAGAGCGCGCGAGAGAGAGAACGACAGAGCGCGCGAGAGAGAGAACGACAGAGCGCGAGAGAGAACGACAGAGCGAGAGAGAGAACGACAGAGCGCGCGAGAGAGAACGACAGAGCGCGCGAGAGAGAACGACAGAGCGCGCGAGAGAGAGAACGACAGAGCGCGAGAGAGAGAACGACAGAGCGCGCGAGAGAGAACGACAGAGCGCGCGAGAGAGAGAACGACAGAGCGCGCGAGAGAGAGAACGACAGAGCGCGAGAGAGAGAACGACAGAGCGCCCGAGAGAGAGAACGACACAGCGCGCGAGAGAGAACGACAGAGCGCGCGAGAGAGAGAGAGAGAGAGAGCGAGAGAGAGAACGACAGAGCGCGCGAGAGAGAGAACGACAGAGCGCGCGAGAGAGAGAGAGAGAGAGAGCGAGAGAGAGAACGACAGAGCGCGCGAGAGAGAGAACGACAGAGCGCGCGAGAGAGAGAACGACAGAGCGCACGAGAGAGAACGACAGAGCGCGCGAGAGAGAGAGAGTGACAGAGCGAGAGAGAGCGACAGAGCGCGAGAGAGAGAGAACGACAGAGCGCGCGAGTAAGAGAACGACAGAGCGCGCAAGAGAGAGAGAGAGCGAGCGAGAGAGAGAACGACAGAGCGCGCGAGAGAGAACGACAGAGCGCGCGAGAGAGAACGATAGAGCGCGCGAGAGAGAGAGAGCGACAGAGCGAGAGAGAGCGACAGAGCGCGCGAGAGAGAGAGAGAGCGACAGAGCGAGAGAGAGCGACAGAGCGCGCGAGAGAGAGAGAGAGCGACAGAGCGAGAGAGAGCGACAGAGCGAGAGAGAGCGACAGAGCGAGAGAGAGAGAGAGAGAGCGACAGAGCGAGAGAGAGCGACAGAGCGAGAGAGAACGACAGAGCGCGCGAGAGAGAGAGAGAGCGAGAGAGCGCGCGAGAGAGAGAATGACAGAGCGCGCGAGAGAGAGAGAGAGAGCGAGAGAGCGCGCGAGAGAGAGAACGACAGAGCGCGCGAGAGAGAGAGAGAGAGAGAGCGAGAGAGCGCGCGAGAGAGAGAACGACAGAGCGCGCGAGAGAGAGAACGACAGAGCGCGCGAGAGAGAACGACAGAGCGCGAGAGAGAGAGAGCGAGAGAGAGAACGACAGAGCGCGCAAGAGAGAGAGAGAGAGAGAGAGAACGACAGAGCGCGCGAGAGAGAGAACGACAGAGCGCGCGAGAGAGAGAGAGCGAGAGAGAGCGACAGAGCGAGAGAGAGCGACAGAGCGAGAGAGGGAGAGCGACAGAGCGAGAGAGAGAGAGCGACAGAGCGAGAGAGAGAGAGAGAGAGAGAGAGCGCGAACGCGACAGAGAGCGCGAGAGAGAGAGAGCGACAGAACGTGAGAGAGAGAGAGAGAGAGAGAGCGCGAGAGAACAACAGAGCGCGCGAGAGAGAGAGAGAGAGAGCGAGAGAGCGCGTGAGAGAGAACGACAGAGCGCGTGAGAGAGAACGACAGAACGCACGAGAGAGAGAGAGCGCGAGAGAGAGAACGACAGAACGCACGAGAGAGAGAGAGAAACAGAGCGCGCGAGAGAGAGAACGACAGAGCGCGCGCGCGAGAGAACGACAGAGCGCGAGAGAGAGAACGACAGAGCGCGAGAGAGAGAACGACAGAGCGCGCGAGAGAGAACGACAGAGCGCGAGAGAGAGAACGACAGAGCGCGCGAGAGAGAACGACAGAGCGCGCGAGAGAGAACGACAGAGCGCGAGAGAGAGAACGACAGAGCGCGCGAGAGAGAGAACGACAGAGCGCGAGAGAGAGAGAACGACAGAGCGCGAGAGAGAGAACGACAGAGCGCGAGAGAGAGAGAGAACGACAGAGCGCGAGAGAGAGAGAACGACAGAGCGCGAGAGAGAGAGAACGACAGAGCGAGAGAGAGAGAACGACAGAGCGCGAGAGAGAGAGAGAACGACAGAGCGCGAGAGAGAGAACGACAGAGCGCGAGAGAGAGAGAGAACGACAGAGCGCGAGAGAGAGAACGACACAGCGCGAGAGAGAGAGAGAACGACAGAGCGCGCGAGAGAGAGAACGACAGAGCGCGCGCGAGAGAACGACACAGCGCGCGAGAGAGAACGACAGAGCGCGAGAGAGAGAACGACAGAGCGCGCGAGAGAGAGAACGACAGAGAGCGAGAGAGAGAACGACAGAGAGCGCGAGAGAGAGAACGACACAGCGCGAGAGAGAGAACGACAGAGCGCGAGAGAGAGAACGACAGAGCGCGCGAGAGAGAGAACGACAGAGCGCGAGAGAGAGAGAACGACAGAGCGCGCGAGAGAGAGAACGACAGAGAGCGAGAGAGAGAACGACAGAGAGCGCGAGAGAGAGAACGACAGAGAGCGCGAGAGAGAGAACGACACAGCGCGAGAGAGAGAACGACAGAGCGCGAGAGAGAGAACGACAGAGCGCGCGAGAGAGAGAACGACAGAGCGCGAGAGAGAGAGAACGACAGAGCGCGAGAGAGAGAACGACAGAGCGCGAGAGAGAGAGAGAACGACAGAGCGCGAGAGAGAGAACGACAGAGAGCGCGAGAGAGAGAGAGAACGACAGAGCGCGAGAGAGAGAACGACACAGCGCGAGAGAGTGAGAGAACGACAGAGCGCGAGAGAGAGAACGACAGAGCGCGAGAGAGAGAACGACAGAGCGCGAGAGAGAGAACGACAGAGCGCGAGAGAGAGAACGACAGAGCGCGCGAGAGAGAGAACGACAGAGCGCGAGAGAGAGAACGACAGAGCGCGAGAGAGAGAACGACACAGCGCGAGAGAGAGAGAGAACGACAGAGCGCGCGAGAGAGAGAGAGAACGACAGAGCGCGAGAGAGAGAACGACACAGCGCGAGAGAGTGAGAGAACGACAGAGCGCGAGAGAGAGAACGACACAGCGCGAGAGAGAGAGAGAACGACAGAGCGCGCGAGAGAGAACGACAGAGCGCGCGAGAGAGAACGACAGAGCGCGCGCGAGAGAACGACAGAGCGCGCGAGAGAGAACGACAGAGCGCGCGAGAGAGAACGACAGAGCGCGCGCGAGAGAACGACACAGCGCGAGAGAGAGAACGACAGAGCGCGCGCGAGAGAACGACACAGCGCGAGAGAGAGAACGACAGAGAGCGCGAGAGAGAGAACGACAGAGCGCGCGAGAGAGAACGACAGAGCGCGCGAGAGAGAACGACAGAGCGCGCGAGAGAGAACGACAGAGCGCGAGAGAGAGAACGACAGAGCGCGCGAGAGAGAACGACAGAGCGCGCGAGAGAGAGAACGACAGAGCGCGAGAGAGAGAGAACGACAGAGCGCGAGAGAGAGAGAGAACGACAGAGCGCGAGAGAGAGAGAGAACGACAGAGCGCGAGAGAGAGAACGACACAGCGCGAGAGAGAGAGAGAACGACAGAGCGCGAGAGAGAGAACGACAGAGCGCGAGAGAGAGAGAGAGAACGACAGAGCGCGCGAGAGAGTGAACGACAGAGCGCGAGAGAGCGACAGAGCGCGCGAGAGAGAACGACAGAGCGCGCGAGAGAGTGAACGACAGAGCGCGAGAGAGAACGACAGAGCGCGCGAGAGAGAACGACAGAGCGCGAGAGAGAGAGAGAGAACGACAGAGC
>NW_027252177.1:900000-1013468 GCF_044704955.1 Pristiophorus japonicus | reverse complement strand
TGGAATGATGCGTGGAACGATATGTGGAATGAGGTATGGAATGATGTGTGGAATGTTGTGTGGAATGATGTGTGGAATGATGTGTGGGATGATGTGTGAAATGATGCGTGGAATGAGGTGAGGAATGAGGTGTGGAATGAGGTGTGGAATGATGTGTGCAATAATGTGTGGAATGCTGTGTGGAATTATGTGTGGAATGATGAGTGGAATGATGTGTGTAATGATATGTGGAATGATGTATTGAATGATGTGTGGAATGATGAGTGGAATGAGGTGAGGAATGATGTTTGGAATGATGTGTGGAATGATGTGTGGAATGATGTGAGGAATGATATGTGGAATGATGTGTGGAATGATATGTGGAATGAGGTGTGGAATGATGTGTGGAATGATGTGTGGAATGATGTGTGGAATGATATGTGGAATGAGGTGTGGCATGATGTGTGGAATGATGTGTTGAATGAGGTATTGACTGATGTGTAGAATTATGTGTGGAATGAGTTCATAAATGATGTGTGGAATGAAGTGTGGAATGATGTATGGAATGATGTGTGGAATGATATGTGGAATGAGGTGTGGAATGATGTGTGGAATGATGTGTGGAATGATGTGTGGAATGATGTGTGGAATGAGGTGGGAATGAGATATGGACTTATGTGTGGAATGATGTGTTGAAGTATGTGTGAAGTATTGTGGAATGATGTGTGGAATGATGTGTGGAATGATGTGTTGAATGATATCTGGAATGATGTGTGGAATGATGTGTCGAATGATGTGTCGAATGATATCTGGAGTGATGTGTGGAATGTGTGTGGAATGTTACGTGGAATGAGGTGTGGGATGAAATGCAGAGTGATGTGTGGAAAGATGTGTTGAATGACATGTGGAATGATATGTGGAATGGGTTGTGGAATGAGGTGTGGAATGATGCGTGGAATGATGTGTGGAATGATGTATGTAATGATGTTTAGAATTATGTGTGGAATGAGGTATGGAATATGGTGTGGAATAATGTGTGGAATGATGTGTGTAAAGATGTGTGGAATAATGTGTGGAATGATGTGTTTAATGATGTGTGGAATGTTGTTAGGAATGAAGTGGGAATGAGTTGTGGAATGAGGTGTGGAATGATGTGTGGAATGATGTGTGGAATGAGGTGTGGAATGATGTGTGGAACGAGGTGTGGTATCTTGTGTGGAATGATGTGTGGAATGATGTGTGGAATGATATGTGGAATGATGTCTGGAATGATGTGTGGAATTATGCATGGAATGATATGTGGAATGAGGTGTGGAATGATGTGTGGAATGTTGTGTGGAATGATGTTTGGAATGATGTGTGGGGTGATGTGTGAAATGATGCGTGGAATGAGGTGTGGAATGAGGTGTGGAATGAGGTGTGGAATGATGTGTGCAATAATGTGTGGAATGCTGTGTGGAATTATGTGTGGAATGATGAGTGGAATGATGTGTGTAATGACATGTGGAATGATGTATTGAATGATGTGTGGAATGATGAGTGGAATGAGGTGAGGAATGATGTTTGGAATGATGTGTGGAATGATGTGTGGAATGATGTGGGGAATGATATATGGAATGATGTGTGGAATTATATGTGGAATGAGGTGTGGAAAGATGTGTCGAATGATGTGTGGAATGACATGTGGAATGAGGTGTGGAATGATGTGTGGAATGATGTGTTGAATGAGGTATTGACTGATGTGTGGAATTATGTGTGGAATGAGTTCATAAATGATGTGTGGAATGAAGTGTGGAATGTTGTGTGGAATGATGTGTGGAATGATATGTGGAATGAGGTGTGGAATGATGTGTGGAATGATGTGTGGAATGATGTGTGGAATGAGGTGGGAATGAGATATGGACTTATGTGTGGAATGATGTGTTGAAGTATGTGTGAAGTATTGTGGAATGATGTGTGGAATGATGTGTGGAATGATGTGTTGAATGATATCTGGAATGATGTGTGGAATGATGTGTGGAATGATGTGTGGAATGATGTGTCGAATGATATCTGGAGTGATGTGTGGAATGTGTGTGGAATGTTACGTGGAATGAGGTGTGGGATGAAATGCAGAGTGATGTGTGGAAAGATGTGTTGAATGACGTGTGGAATGATATGTGGAATGGGTTGTGGAATGAGGTGTGGAATGATGCGTGGAATGATGTGTGGAATTATGTATGTAATGATGTTTAAAATTATGTATGGAATGAGGTATGGAATATGGTGTGGAATAATGTGTGGAATGATGTGTGTAAAGATGTGTGGAATGTTGTGTGGAATGATGTGTGGAATGAGTTGTGAAAAGATGTGCCAAATGATGTGTAGAATAATGTGTGGAATGATGTGTTTAATGCTGTGTGGAATGATGTGTGGAATGTTGTTAGGAATGAAGTGGGAATGAGTTGTGGAATGAGGTGTGGAATGATGTGTGGAATGATGTGTGGAATGAGGTGTGGAATGATGTGTGGAATGAGGTGTGGTATCTTGTGTGGAATGATGTGTGGAATGATGTGTGGAATAATATGTGGAATGATGTCTGGAATGATGTGTGGAATTATGCATGGAATGATATGTGGAATGAGGTGTGGAATGATGTGTGGAATGTTGTGTGGAATGATGTGTGGAATGATGTGTGGGATGATGTGTGAAATGATGCGTGGAATGAGGTGTGGAATGAGGTTTGGAATGAGGTATGGAATGATGTGTGCAATAATGTGTGGAATGCTGTGTGGAATTATGTGTGGAATGATGAGTGGAATGATGTGTGTAATGACATGTGGAAAGATGTATTGAATGATGTGTGGAATGATGAATGGAATGAGGTGAGGAATGATGTTTGGAATGATGTGTGGATTGATGTATGGAATGATGTGGGGAATGATGTGTGGAATGATGTGTGGAATGATATGTGGAATGAGGTGTGGAATGATGTGTCGAATGATGTGTGGAATGATATGTGGAATGAGGTGTGGTATGATGTGTGGAATGATGTGTGGAATGAGGTATTGACTAATGTGTGGAATTATGTGTGGAATGAGTTCATAAATGATGTGTGGAATGAAGTGTGGAATGATGTGTGGAATGATGTGTGGAATGATATGTGGAATGAGGTGTGGAATGATGTGTGGAATGATGTGTGAAATGATGTGTGGAATGATGTGTGGAATGAGGTGGGAATGAGATATGGACTGATGTTTGGAATGATGTGTGGAATTATGTGTGAAGTATTGTGGAATGATGTGTGGAATGAGGTGTGGAATGATGTGTGGAATGATGTGTTGAATGACATCTGGAATGATGTGTGGAATGATGTGTGGAATGATGTTTGGAATGATGTGTCGAATGATATCTGGAGTGATGTGTGGAATGTGTGTGGAATGTTACGTGGAATGAGGTGTGGAATGAAATGCATAATCATGTGTGGAATGATGTGTTGAATGATGTGTGGAATGGTATGTGGAATGGGTTGTGGAATGAGGTGTGGAATGATGTGTGGAATAAGGTGTGGAATGCTGTGTGGAATGATGGCTGGAATGATGTGTGGAATGATGTATGTAATGATATTTGGAATTATGTGTGGAATGCGGTATGGAATATGGTTTGGAATAATGTGTGGAATGAAGTGTGTAAAGTTGTGTGGAATGATGTGTGGAATGATGTGTGTAATGAGTTGTGGAATGATGTGTCAAATGATGTGTAGAATAATGTGTGGAATGATGTGTGTAACGCTGTGTGGAATGATGTGTGGGATGACGTTTGGAATGAAGTGTGGAATGATGTGTGGAATGATGTATGGAAGGACGCGTGGAATTATGATTGGAATGATGTGTGCAATGGCTCTGTGGAATGAAGTGTGAAGTGAGATGTGGAATGAGGTTGGAATGAGGTGTGAATTGATGTGGGGTATGATGTGTCTAATGCTGTGTGGAATCATGTGTGGAATGAAGTGTGGAATGATGTGTGGAATGATTGTGGAATAAGGTGTGGAATGAGGTGTGGAATGATGTGTGGAATGATGTGTTGAATGACATCTGGAATGATGTGTGGAATGATGTGTGGAATGATGTTTGTAATGATGTGTCGAATGATATCTGGAGTGATGTGTGGAATGTGTGTGGAATGTTACGTGGAATGAGGTGTGGAATGAAATGCAGAATGATGTGTGGAATGATGTGTTGAATGATGTGTGGAATGATATGTGGAATGGGTTGTGGAATGAGGTGTGGAATGATGTGTGGAATAAGGTGTGGAATGCTGTGTGGAATGATGGGTGGAATGATGTGTGGAATGATGTATGTAATGATATTTGGAATTATGTGTGGAATGCGGTATGGAATATGGTTTGGAATAATGTGTGGAATGAAGTGTGTAAAGTTGTGTGGAATGATGTGTGGAATGATGTGTGTAATGAGTTGTGGAATGATGTGTCAAATGATGTGTAGAATAATGTGTGGAATGATGTGTGTAATGCTGTGTGGAATGATGTGTGGGATGACGTTTGGAATGATGTGTGGAATGATGTGTGGAATGATGTATGGAAGGACGCGTGGAATTATGATTGGAATGATGTGTGCAATGGCTCTGTGGAATGAAGTGTGGAGTGAGATGTGGAATGAGGTTGGAATGAGGTGTGAATTGATGTGGGGTATGATGTGTCTAATGCTGTGTGGAATCATGTGTGGATTGAAGTGTGGAATGATGTGTGGAATGATTGTGGAATAAGGTGTGGAATGAGGTGTGAAATCATGTGTGGAAAGATGTGTGGAATGAGATGTGGAATGATGCGTGAATGATATGTGAAATGAGGAGTGGATGATATTTGGAAAGATGTGTGGAATGATGTGTGGAATGCTATGTGAAATGATGTATGGAATGAGGTGTGGAATGATGTGTGGAATGACGTGTGGAATGATTTGTGGAATGATGTATTGAATGACGTGTGGAATGATGAGTGGAATGAGGTGTGGAATGATGTGTGGAATGATGTGTGGAATGAAGTGTGGAATGTGGTGTGAAATGAGGTATTGACTGATGTGTGAAATTATGTGTGGAATGCGGTGATAAATGATGTGTGGAATGAAGTGTGGAATGATATGGGCAATGATGTGTGGAATGCTGTGTGGAATGATATGTGGAATGATGTATTGAATGCTGTGTGGAATGATGAGTGGAATGAGGTGAGGAATGATGTGTGGAATGAAGTGTGGAATGATGTGTGGAATGATGTGTGGAATGATATGTGGAATGCAGTGTGTAAGGATGCGTGGAATGATGTGTGGAATGATGTGTGAGAAAAACTGAGCAGAAAAACTGAGAAGAAAAACTTAGAAAAAATCTGAAAAAACTGAGCAAAAAAACTAAGAAAAACAACTGAGAATAGGAAAGAAAATAAAATGAGATAAACTGAGACGAAAAACAGAGAAAAAAAACTGTGAAACAAAAAACTAAGAAAAAAACTGAGAAAAAAACAACGAAGAACTGAGAAGAAAAGCTGAGAAAAACTGAGAAAAAAAGACTGAAAAAACTGAAGAAAAACTTAGAAAAAAACTGTGAATAAAACTGTGGAAAAGAAGAAGAACAGAGAAGACAAACTGAAAAAAATTTGACGAGAAAAACTGAGCAGAAAAACTGAGCAGAAAAACTGAGAAAAAAAACTATTAAAAAAAACTGAGAAGAAAAACGGAGGAAAAAAACTAAGAAAAACTGAGAAAAAAAGACTGAAAAAACTGAAGAAAAACTGAGAAAAAAAGTGTGAAAAAAAGAAAGACTGAGAAGAAAAACTGAGAAAAAACTGACGAGAAAAACTGAGCAGAAAAACTGAGCAGAAAAACGTAGAAAAAATCTGTGAAAAAAACTGAGCAAAAAAACTAAGAAAAACAACTGAGAAAAAGTAAGAAAATAAAATGAGAAAAACTGAGAAGAAAAACTGAGAAAAAAATACTGAAAAAACTGAAGAAAATCTTAGAAAAAAACTGTGAAAAAAACTGAAAAAAAAGAACTGAGAAGAAAAACTGAGAAAAAAAACTGACTAGAAAAATTGAGCAGAAAAACGGAGCAGAAAAACTTAGAAAAAATCAGTGAAAAAAACTGAGCAAAAAAACTAAGAAAAACAACTGAGCAAAAGTTAGAAAATAAAATGAGAAAAACTGAGAAGAAAAACTGAGAAAAAAACTGTCTAGAAAAACTTAGCAGAAAAACTGAGCAGAAAAACTGAGATAAAAAACTATTTAAAAAAACTGAAGCAAAACGGAGGAAAAAAACTGAGAAGAAAAACTGAGAAAAAGTATGAAAATAAAATGAGAAAAACTGAGAAGAAAAACGGAGAATAAAACTGTGAAAGAAAAACTAAGAAAAAAACTGAGAGAAAAACGACGAAGAACTGAGAAGAAAATCTGAGAAAAACTGAGCAGAAAAACGGAGCAGAAAAACTTAGAAAAAATCAGTGAAAAAAATTGAGCAAAAAAACTAAGAAAAACAACTGAGCAAAAGTAAGAAAATAAAATGAGAAAAAGTGAGAAGAAAAACGTAGAAATAAAACTGTGAAAAAAACTAAGAATAAAACTGAGCAAAAAAAACGACAAAGAACAGAGAAGAAACTCTGAGAAAAACTGAGCAGAAAAACAGAGCAGAAAAAATGAGAACAAACATATTTAAAAAAAACTAAGAAAAACGGAGGAAAAAAACTGAGAGGAAAAACTGAGAAAAAAAGACTGAAAAAACTGAAGAAAAACTTAGAAAAGAACTGTGCAAAAAACTGTGAAAAAAAAGAAGAACTGAGAAGAAAAACTGAGAAAAAAACTGACTAGAAAAACTTAGCAGAAAAACTGAGCAGAAAAACTGAGATAAAAAAACTATTTAAAAAAACTGAAGAAACACAGAGGAAAAAAACTGAGAAGAAAAACTGAGGAAAAGTATGAAAATAAAATGAGAAAAACTCAGAAGAAAAATGGAGAATAAAACTGTGAAAAAAAAACTAAGAAAATAACTGAGAAAAAAACGACGAAGAACTGAGAAGAAAATCTGAGAAAAACTGAGCAGAAAAACAGAGCAGAAAAACTGAGAAAAAAACTGACTAGAAAAACTGAGCAGAAAAACTGAGCAGAAAAACTGAGAAAAAAAACTATTAAAAAAACTGAAGAAAAACGGAGGAAAAAACTCAGAAAAACTGAGAAAAAAAGACTGAAAAAACTGAAGGAAATCTTAGAAAAAAACTGTGAACAAAACTGAAAAAAAAAGAACTGAGAAGAAAAACTGAGAAAAAGAACTGACCACAAAAATTGAGCAGAAAAACGGAGCAGAAAAACTTAGAAAAAATCAGTGAAAAAAATTGAGCAAAAAAACTAAGAAAAACAATTGAGCAAAAGTATGAAAATAAAATGAGAAAAAGTGAGAAGAAAAACGTAGAAATAAAACTATGAAAAAAAAACTAAGAATAAAACTGAGAAAAAAACGACAAAGTACTGAGAAGAAAATCTGAGAAAAACTGAGCAGAAAAACAGAGCAGAAAAACTGAGAAAAAAAATATTTAAAAAAACTAAGAAAAACGGAGGAAAAAAACTGATAGGAAAAACTGAGAAAAAAAGACTGAAAAAACTGAAGAAAAACTTAGAAAAGAACTGTGCAAAAAACTGTGAAAAAAAAGAAGAACTGAGAAGAAAAACTGAGAAAAAAACTGACTAGAAAAACTTAGCAGAAAAACTGAGCAGAAAAACTGAGATAAAAAACTATTTAAAAAAACTGAAGAAAAACGGAGGAAAAAAACTGAGAACAAAAACTGAGAAAAAGTATGAAAATAAAATGAGAAAAAGTGAGAAGAAAAACGTAGAAATAAAACTGTGAAAAAAAAACTAAGAATAAAACTGAGAAAAAAACCAACAAAGAACTGAGAAGAAAATCTGAGAAAAACTGAGCAGAAAAACAGTGCAGAAAAACAGAGAAAAAAAACTATTAAAAAAACTGAGAAGAAAAATTGAGCGGAAAAACTGAGAAAAAAATCTATTTCAAAAAACTGAAGAAAAACGGAGAAAAAATACTGTGAAAAAAAAAAATAAGTAAAATACAGAGCAGAAAAACTGAGAACAAAAACTATTAAATGAAACTGAAGAAAAACGGAGGAAAAAAACTCAGAAAAACTGAGAAAAAAAGACTGAAAAAACTGAAGAAAATCTTAGAAAAAAACTGTGAAAAAAACTGAAAAAAAAGAACTGAGAAGAAAAACTGAGAAAAAAAACTGACCAGAAAAATTGAGCAGAAAAACGGAGCAGAAAAACTTAGAAAAAATCAGTGAAAAAAATTGAGCAAAAAAACTAAGAAAAACAACTGAGCAAAAGTATGAAAATAAAATGAGAAAAAGTGAGAAGAAAAACGTAGAAATAAAACTGTGAAAAAAAAACTAAGAATAAAACTGAGAAAAAAACGACAAAGAACTGAGAAGAAAATCTGAGAAAAACTGAGCAGAAAAACAGTGCAGAAAAACAGAGAAAAAAAACTATTAAAAAAAACTGAGAAGAAAAATTGAGCGGAAAAACTGAGAAAAAAAACTATTTCAAAAAACTGAAGAAAAACGGAGAAAAAATACTGTGAAAAAAAAAAATAAGTAAAAAACAGAGCAGAAAAACTGAGAACAAAAACTATTAAATGAAACTGAAGAAAAACGGAGGAAAAAAACTGAGCAGAAAAACTGAGAAAAAAAGACTGAAAAAACTGAAGAAAAACTTAGAAAAAATCGGTGATAAAAACTGTGAAAAATAAGTAGAACTGAGAAGAAAAACTGAGAAAAAAACTGACTAGAAAAACTGAGCAGAAAAACTGAGCAGAAAAACTGAGAAAAAAAGACTGAAAAATATGAGGAAAAACTGAGAAGAAAATCTGAGAAAAACTGATCAGAAAAACAGAGCAGAAAAACTGAAAAAAAAAACAATTAAAAAAAACTGAAGAAAAACCTAGGGAAAAAACTGAGAAGAAAAACTGAGAAAAAAAGACTCAAAAAAATGAAGAAAAACTTAGAAAAATACTGTGAAAAAAACTGTGAAAAAAAAGTAGAACTGTGAAGAAAAACTGAGAAAAAAACTCACGAGAAAAACTGAGCAGAAAAACTGAGCAGAAAAACTATGAAAAAAACTGTGGAAAAAAAAGAAGAACTGAGAAGAAAAACAGAGAAAAAAACTGACGAGAAAAACTGACCTGAAAAACAGAGCAGAAAAACTGAGAACAATAACAATTAAAAAAAACTGAAGAAAAACGCAGCGAAAAAACTGAGAAGAAAAACTGAGAAAAAAAGACTGAAAAAATTGAAGAAAAACTTAGAAAAGAACTGTGCAAAAAACTGTGAAAAATAAGTAGAACTGTGAAGAAAAACTGAGAAAAAAAATGACTAGAAAAACTTAGCAGAAAAACTGAGCAGCAAAACTGAGATAAAAAACTATTTAAAAAAACTGAAGAAACACAGAGGAAAAAAACTGAGAAGAAAAACTGAGGAAAAGTATGAAAATAAAATGAGAAAAACTCAGAAGAAAAATGGAGAATAAAACTGTGAAAAAAAAACTAAGAAAAAAACTGAGAAAAAAACGACGAAGAACTGAGAAGAAAATCTGAGAAAAACTGAGCAGAAAAACAGAGCAGAAAAACTGAGAAAAAAACTGACTAGAAAAACTGAGCAGAAAAACTGAGCAGAAAAACTGAGAAAAAAATCTATTAAAAAAACTGAAGAAAAACGGAGGAAAAAAACTCAGAAAAACTGAGAAAAAAAGACTGAAAAAACTGAAGGAAATCTTAGAAAAAAACTGTGAAAAAAACTGAAAAAAAAAGAACTGAGAAGAAAAACTGAGAAAAAAAACTGACCACAAAAATTGAGCAGAAAAACGGAGCAGAAAATCTTAGAAAAAATCAGTGAAAAAAATTGAGCAAAAAAACTAAGAAAAACAATTGAGCAAAAGTATGAAAATAAAATGAGAAAAAGTGAGAAGAAAAACGTAGAAATAAAACTATGAAAAAAAAACTAAGAATAAAACTGAGAAAAAAACGACAAAGAACTGAGAAGAAAATCTGAGAAAAACTGAGCAGAAAAACAGAGCAGAAAAACTGAGAAAAAAAATATTTTAAAAAACTAAGAAAAACGGAGGAAAAAAACTGATAGGAAAAACTGAGAAAAAAAGACTGAAAAAACTGAAGAAAAACTTAGAAAAGAACTGTGCAAAAAACTGTGAAAAAAAAGAAGAACTGAGAAGAAAAACTGAGAAAAAAACTGACTAGAAAAACTTAGCAGAAAAACTGAGCAGAAAAACTGAGATAAAAAACTATTTTAAAAAACTGAAGAAAAACGGAGGAAAAAAACAGAAGAAAAACTGAGAAAAAGTATGAAAACAAAATGAGAAAAACTGAGAAGAAAAACGTAGAAATAAAACTGTGAAAAAAAACTAAGAATAAAACTGAGAAAAAAAACAACAAAGAACTGAGAAGAAAATCTGAGAAAAACTGAGCAGAAAAACAGTGCAGAAAAACAGAGAAAAAAAACTATTAAAAAAAACTGAGAAGAAAAATTGAGCGGAAAAACTGAGAAAAAAAACTATTTCAAAAAACTGAAGAAAAACGGAGAAAAAATACTGTGAAAAAAAAAAATAAGTAAAATACAGAGCAGAAAAACTGAGAACAAAAACTATTAAATGAAACTGAAGAAAAACGGAGGAAAAAAACTCAGAAAAACTGAGAAAAAAAGACTGAAAAAACTGAAGGAAATCTTAGAAAAAAACTGTGAAAAAAACTGAAAAAAAAAGAACTGAGAAGAAAAACTGAGAAAAAAAACTGACCACAAAAATTGAGCAGAAAAACGGAGCAGAAAAACTGAAAAAAAAAAAATTAAAAAAAACTGAAGAAAAACCTAGGGAAAAAACTGAGAAGAAAAACTGAGAAAAAAAGACTCAAAAAAATGAAGAAAAACTTAGAAAAATACTGTGAAAAAAACTGTGAAAAAAAAGTAGAACTGTGAAGAAAAACTGAGAAAAAAACTCACGAGAAAAACTGAGCAGAAAAACTGAGCAGAAAATCTGTGAAAAAAACTGTGGAAAAAAAAGAAGAACTGAGAAGAAAAACAGAGAAAAAAACTGACGAGAAAAACTGACCTGAAAAACAGAGCAGAAAAACTGAGAACAAAAACTTTAAAAAAAAACTGAAGAAAAACGCAGGGAAAAAACTGAGAAGAAAAACTGAGAAAAAAAGACTGAAAAAACTGAAGAAAAACTTAGAAAAGAACTGTGCAAAAAACTGTGAAAAATAAGTAGAACTGTGAAGAAAAACTGAGAAAAAAACTGACTAGAAAAACTTAGCAGAAAAACTGAGCAGAAAAACTGAGATAAAAAACTATTTAAAAAAACTGAAGAAACACAGAGGGAAAAAACTGAGAAGAAAAACTGAGGAAAAGTATGAAAATAAAATGAGAAAAACTCAGAAGAAAAATGGAGAATAAAACTGTGAAAAAAAAACTAAGAAAAAAACTGAGAAATAAACGACGAAGAACTGAGAAGAAAATCTGAGAAAAACTGAGCAGAAAAACAGAGCAGAAAAACTGAGAAAAAAACTGACTAGAAAAACTGAGCAGAAAAACTGAGCAGAAAAACTGAGAAAAAAAACTATTAAAAAAACTGAAGAAAAACGGAGGAAAAAAACTCAGAAAAACTGAGAAAAAAAGACTGAAAAAACTGAAGGAAATCTTAGAAAAAAACTGTGAAAAAAACTGAAAAAAAAAGAACTGAGAAGAAAAACTGAGAAAAAAAACTGACCACAAAAATTGAGCAGAAAAACGGAGCAGAAAATCTTAGAAAAAATCAGTGAAAAAAATTGAGCAAAAAAACTAAGAAAAACAATTGAGCAAAAGTATGAAAATAAAATGAGAAAAAGTGAGAAGAAAAACGTAGAAATAAAACTATGAAAAAAAAACTAAGAATAAAACTGAGAAAAAAACGACAAAGAACTGAGAAGAAAATCTGAGAAAAACTGAGCAGAAAAACAGAGCAGAAAAACTGAGAAAAAAAATATTTTAAAAAACTAAGAAAAACGGAGGAAAAAAACTGATAGGAAAAACTGAGAAAAAAAGACTGAAAAAACTGAAGAAAAACTTAGAAAAGAACTGTGCAAAAAACTGTGAAAAAAAAGAAGAACTGAGAAGAAAAACTGAGAAAAAAACTGACTAGAAAAACTTAGCAGAAAAACTGAGCAGAAAAACTGAGATAAAAAAACTATTTAAAAAAACTGAAGAAACACAGAGGAAAAAAACTGAGAAGAAAAACTGAGGAAAAGTATGAAAATAAAATGAGAAAAACTCAGAAGAAAAATGGAGAATAAAACTGTGAAAAAAAAACTAAGAAAAAAACTGAGAAAAAAACGACGAAGAACTGAGAAGAAAATCTGAGAAAAACTGAGCAGAAAAACAGAGCAGAAAAACTGAGAAAAAAACTGACTAGAAAAACTTAGCAGAAAAACTGAACAGAAAAACTGAGATAAAAAACTATTTAAAAAAACTGAAGAAAAACGGAGGAAAAAAACAGAAGAAAAACTGAGAAAAAGTATGAAAATAAAATGAGAAAAACTGAGAAGAAAAACGTAGAAATAAAACTGTGAAAAAAAACTAAGAATAAAACTGAGAAAAAAAACAACAAAGAACTGAGAAGAAAATCTGAGAAAAACTGAGCAGAAAAACAGTGCAGAAAAACAGAGAAAAAAAACTATTAAAAAAAACTGAGAAGAAAAATTGAGCGGAAAAACTGAGAAAAAAAACTATTTCAAAAAACTGAAGAAAAACGGAGAAAAAATACTGTGAAAAAAAAAAATAAGTAAAATACAGAGCAGAAAAACTGAGAACAAAAACTATTAAATGAAACTGAAGAAAAACGGAGGAAAAAAACTCAGAAAAACTGAGAAAAAAAGACTGAAAAAACTGAAGGAAATCTTAGAAAAAAACTGTGAAAAAAACTGAAAAAAAAAGAACTGAAAAGAAAAACTGAGAAAAAAAACTGACCACAAAAATTGAGCAGAAAAACGGAGCAGAAAAACTTAGAAAAAATCAGTGAAAAAAATTGAGCAAAAAAACTAAGAAAAACAACTGAGCAAAAGTATGAAAATAAAATGAGAAAAAGTGAGAAGAAAAACGTAGAAATAAAACTGTGAAAAAAAAACTAAGAATAAAACTGAGAAAAAAACGACAAAGAACTGAGAAGAAAATCTGAGAAAAACTGAGCAGAAAAACAGTGCAGAAAAACAGAGAAAAAAAACTATTAAAAAAAACTGAGAAGAAAAATTGAGCGGAAAAACTGAGAAAAAAAACTATTTCAAAAAACTGAAGAAAAACGGAGAAAAAATACTGTGAAAAAAAAAAATAAGTAAAAAACAGAGCAGAAAAACTGAGAACAAAAACTATTAAATGAAACTGAAGAAAAACGGAGGAAAAAAACTGAGAAGAAAAACTGAGAAAAAAAGACTGAAAAAACTGAAGAAAAACTTAGAAAAAATCGGTGATAAAAACTGTGAAAAATAAGTAGAACTGAGAAGAAAAACTGAGAAAAAAACTGACTAGAAAAACTGAGCAGAAAAACTGAGCAGAAAAACTGAGAAAAAAAGACTGAAAAATATGAGGAAAAACTGAGAAGAAAATCTGAGAAAAACTGATCAGAAAAACAGAGCAGAAAAACTGAAAAAAAAAACAATTAAAAAAAACTGAAGAAAAACCTAGGGAAAAAACTGAGAAGAAAAACTGAGAAAAAAAGACTCAAAAAAATGAAGAAAAACTTAGAAAAATACTGTGAAAAAAACTGTGAAAAAAAAGTAGAACTGTGAAGAAAAACTGAGAAAAAAACTCACGAGAAAAACTGAGCAGAAAAACTGAGCAGAAAAACTATGAAAAAAACTGTGGAAAAAAAAGAAGAACTGAGAAGAAAAACAGAGAAAAAAACTGACGAGAAAAACTGACCTGAAAAACAGAGCAGAAAAACTGAGAACAATAACAATTAAAAAAAACTGAAGAAAAACGCAGCGAAAAAACTGAGAAGAAAAACTGAGAAAAAAAGACTGAAAAAATTGAAGAAAAACTTAGAAAAGAACTGTGCAAAAAACTGTGAAAAATAAGTAGAACTGTGAAGAAAAACTGAGAAAAAAAATGACTAGAAAAACTTAGCAGAAAAACTGAGCAGCAAAACTGAGATAAAAAACTATTTAAAAAAACTGAAGAAACACAGAGGAAAAAAACTGAGAAGAAAAACTGAGGAAAAGTATGAAAATAAAATGAGAAAAACTCAGAAGAAAAATGGAGAATAAAACTGTGAAAAAAAAACTAAGAAAAAAACTGAGAAAAAAACGACGAAGAACTGAGAAGAAAATCTGAGAAAAACTGAGCAGAAAAACAGAGCAGAAAAACTGAGAAAAAAACTGACTAGAAAAACTGAGCAGAAAAACTGAGCAGAAAAACTGAGAAAAAAATCTATTAAAAAAACTGACGAAAAACGGAGGAAAAAAACTCAGAAAAACTGAGAAAAAAAGACTGAAAAAACTGAAGGAAATCTTAGAAAAAAACTGTGAAAAAAACTGAAAAAAAAAGAACTGAGAAGAAAAACTGAGAAAAAAAACTGACCACAAAAATTGAGCAGAAAAACGGAGCAGAAAATCTTAGAAAAAATCAGTGAAAAAAATTGAGCAAAAAAACTAAGAAAAACAATTGAGCAAAAGTATGAAAATAAAATGAGAAAAAGTGAGAAGAAAAACGTAGAAATAAAACTATGAAAAAAAAACTAAGAATAAAACTGAGAAAAAAACGACAAAGAACTGAGAAGAAAATCTGAGAAAAACTGAGCAGAAAAACAGAGCAGAAAAACTGAGAAAAAAAATATTTTAAAAAACTAAGAAAAACGGAGGAAAAAAACTGATAGGAAAAACTGAGAAAAAAAGACTGAAAAAACTGAAGAAAAACTTAGAAAAGAACTGTGCAAAAAACTGTGAAAAAAAAGAAGAACTGAGAAGAAAAACTGAGAAAAAAACTGACTAGAAAAACTTAGCAGAAAAACTGAGCAGAATAACTGAGAAAAAAAACTATTACAAAAAACTGAAGAAAAACGGAAGAATAAATCTGAGAAGAAAAACTGAGAAAAAAAAGAACTGAGAAAAAAAACTGAGAAAAAACAGCAGAAAAACTGAGCAGAATAACTGAGAAAAAAAACTATTAAAAAAAACTGAAGAAAACCGGAGGATTAAATCTGAGAAGAAAAACTGAGAAAAAAAGACTGAAAAAACTGAGGAAAAACTTAGAAAAAAAACTGTGAAAAAAACTGTGGAAAAAAAGAACTGAGAAAAAAAACTGAAGAAAAACTTAGAAAAAAACTGCACAAAACTGTGAAAAAAAAGAACTGAGAAAAAAAACTGAGAAAAAACTGAGCAGAAAAACTGAGCAGAATGACTGAGAAAAAAATCTATTCAAAAAAACTGAAGAAAAACGGAGGAAAAAAACTGAGAAGAAAAACTGAGAAAAAAAGACTGAAAAAACTGAAGAAAATCTTAAAATAAAATTGCACAAAACTGTGAAAAAAAAGAACTGAGAAAAAACTGAGAAAAAACAGCAGAAAAACTGAGCAGAATAACTGAGAAAAAAAGCTATTAAAAAAAACTGAAGAAAAACGGAGGAATAAAACTGAGAAGAAAACCTGAGAAAAAAAGACTGAAAAAACTGAAGAAAAACTTAGGAAAAAACTGCACAAAACTGAGAAAAAAAAGAACTGAGAAAAAAACTGAGAAAAAACTGAGCAGAAAAACTGAGCAGAATAGCTGAGAAAAAAAACTATTAAAAAAAACTGAAGAAAAACGGAGGAAAAAAACTGAGCAAAAAAACTGAGAAATAAAGACTGAAAAAACTGAAGAAAAACTTAGAAAAAAAACTGTGAAAAAAACTGTGAAAAAAAAGAACTGAGAAAAAAAACTGAAGAAAAACTTAGAAAAAAACTGCACAAAACTGTGAAAAAAAAGAACTGAGAAAAAAAACTGAGAAAAAACAGCAGAAAAACTGAGCAGAATAACTGAGAAAAATTTTTTTTTTAAAAAATGATGAAAAACGGAGGAAAAAACTGAGAAGAAAAACTGAGAAAAAAAGACTGAAGAAACTGAAGAAAAACTTAGAAAAAAACTGCACAAAACTGAGAAAAAAAAGAACTGAGAAAAAAAACTGAGAAAAAACTGAGCAGAAAAGCTGAGCAGAATAACTGAGAAAAAAAACTATTAAAAAAAACTGAAGAAAAACGGAGGAATAAATCTGAGAAGAAAAACTGAGAAAAAAAGACTGAAAAAACTGAAGAAAAACTTAGAAAAAAAACTGTGAAAAAAACTGTGAAAAAAAAGAACAGAGAAAAAAAACAGAAGAAAAACTTAGAAAAAAACTGCACAAAACTGTGAAAAAAAAGAACTGAGAAAAAAAACTGAGAAAAAACTGAGCAGAAAAACTGAGCAGAATAACTGAGAAAAAAAACTATTAAAAAAAACTGAAGAAAAACGGAGGAAAAAAACTGAGAAGAAAAACTGAGAAAAAAAGACTGAACAAATTGAGGAAAAACTTAGGAAAAAACTGCACAAAACTGAGAAAAAAAAGAACTGAGAAAAAAAACTGAGAAAAAACAGCAGAAAAACTGAGCAGAATAACTGAAAAAAAAACTATTAAAAAAAACTGAAGAAAAACGGAGGAAAAAACTGAGAAGAAAAACTGAGAAAAAAAGACTGAAAAAACTGAAGAAAAACTTAGAAAAAAAACTGAAAAAAACTGTGAAAAAAAAGAAATGAGAAAAAAAACTGAAGAAAAACTTGGAAAAAAACTGTGCACAAAACTGTGAAAAAAAAGAACTGAGAAAAAAAACTGAGAAAAAACAGCAGAAAAACTGAGCAAAATAACTGAGGAAAAGAACTATTTAAAAAAACTGAAGAAAAACGGAGGAATAAAACTGAGAAGAAAACCTGAGAAAAAAAGACTGAAAAAACTGAAGAAAAACTTAGGAAAAAACTGCACAAAACTGTGAAAAAAAAGAACTGAGAAAAAAAACTGAGAAAAAACAGCAGAAAAACTGAGCAGAATAACTGAGAAAAAAAACTATTAAAAAAAACTGAAGAAAACCGGAGGATTAAATCTGAGAAGAAAAACTGAGAAAAAAAGACTGAAAAAACTGAAGAAAAACTTAGAAAAAAAACTGTGAAAAAAACTGTGGAAAAAAAGAACTGAGAAAAAAAACTGAAGAAAAACTTAGAAAAAAAACTGTGAAAAAAACTGTGAAAAAAAAGAACAGAGAAAAAAAACAGAAGAAAAACTTAGAAAAAAACTGCACAAAACTGTGAAAAAAAAGAACTGAGAAAAACAACTGAGAAAAAACAGCAGAAAAACTGAGCAGAATAACTGAGAAAAAAAACTATTAAAAAAAATGAAGAAAAACGGAGGAAAAAAACTGAGAAGAAAAACTGAGAAAAAAAGACTGAAAAAACTGAAGAAAATCTCAAAATAAAATTGCACAAATCTGTGAAAAAAAGAACTGAGAAAAAAAACTGAGAAAAAACAGCAGAAAATCTGAGCAGAATAACTGAGAAAAAAAACTATTAAAAAAAACTGAAGAAAAACGGAGGAATAAAACTGAGAAGAAAAACTGAGAAAAAAAGACTGAAAAAACTGAAGAAAAACTTAGAAAAAAAACTGAGAAAAAAACTGTGAAAAAAAAGAACAGAGAAAAAAAACAGAAGAAAAACTTAGAAAAAAACTGCACAAAACGGTGAAAAAAAAGAACTGAGAAAAAAAACTGAGAAAAAACTGAGCAGAAAAACTGAGCAGAATAACTGAGAAAAAAAACTATTAAAAAAAACTGAAGAAAAACGGAGGAAAAAAACTGAGAAGAAAAACTGAGAAAAAAAGACTGAAAAAACTGAAGAAAAACTTAGAAAAAAAACTGTGAAAAAAACTGTGAAAAAAAAGAACAGAGAAAAAAAACAGAAGAAAAACTTAGAAAAAAACTGCACAAAACTGTGAAAAAAAAGAACTGAGAAAAAAAACTGAGAAAAAACAGCAGAAAAACTGAGCAGAATAACTGAGAAAAAAAACTATTCAAAAAAACTGAAGAAAAACGGAGGAAAAAAACAGAAGAAAAACTGAGAAAAAAAGACTGAAAAAACTGAAGAAAATCTTACAATAAAATTGCACAAAACTGTGAAAAATAAGAACTGAGAAAAAAACAGAGAAAAAACAGCAGAAAAACTGAGCAGAATAACTGAGAAAAAAACTATTAAATAAAACTGAAGAAAAACGGAGGAATAAAACTGAGAAGAAAACCTGAGAAAAAAAGACTGAAAAAACTGAAGAAAAACTTAGAAAAAAAACTGTGAAAAAAACTGTGAAAAAAAAGAACAGAAAAAAAAACTGAAGAAAAACTTAGAAAAAAACTGCACAAAACTGTGAAAAAAAAGAACTGAGAAAAAAAACTGAGAAAAAACTGAGCAGAAAAACTGAGCAGAATAACTGAGAAAAAAAAATATTCAAAAAAACTGAAGAAAAACGGAGGGAAAAAACTGAGAAGAAAAACTGAGAAAAAAAGACTGAACAAACTGAAGAAAAACTTAGAAAAAAAACTGTGAAAAAAACTGTGAAAAAAAAGAACAGAGAAAAAAAACAGAAGAAAAACTTAGAAAAAAACTGCACAAAACTGTGAAAAAAAAGAACTGAGAAAAAAAACTGAGAAAAAACAGCAGAAAAACTGAGCAGAATAACTGAGAAAAAAAACTATTCAAAAAAACTGAAGAAAAACGGAGGAAAAAAACTGAGAAGAAAAACTGAGAAAAAAAGACTGAAAAAACTGAAGAAAATCTTAAAATAAAATTGCACAAAACTGTGAAAAAAAAGAACTGAGAAAAAAACTGAGAAAAAACAGCAGAAAAACTGAGCAGAATAACTGAGAAAAAAAGCTATTAAAAAAAACTGAAGAAAAACGGAGGAATAAAACTGAGAAGAAAACCTGAGAAAAAAAGACTGAAAAAACTGAAGAAAAACTTAGAAAAAAAACTGTGAAAAAAACTGTGAAAAAAAAGAACAGAAAAAAAAACTGAAGAAAAACTTAGAAAAAAACTGCACAAAACTGTGAAAAAAAAGAACTGAGAAAAAAAACTGAGAAAAAACTGAGCAGAAAAACTGAGCAGAATAACTGAGAAAAAAAAATATTCAAAAAAACTGAAGAAAAACGGAGGGAAAAAACTGAGAAGAAAAACTGAGAAAAAAAGACTGAACAAACTGAAGAAAAACTTAGAAAAAAAACTGTGAAAAAAACTGTGAAAAAAAAGAAATGAGAAAAAAAACTGAGAAAAAACAGCAGAAAAACTGAGCAGAATAACTGAGAAAAAAAACTATTAAAAAAAACTGAAGAAAAACGGAGGAATAAAACTGAGAAGAAAACCTGAGAAAAAAAGACTGAAAAAACTGAAGAAAAACTTAGGAAAAAACTGCACAAAACTGTGAAAAAAAAGAACTGAGAAAAAAAACTGAGAAAAAACAGCAGAAAAACTGAGCAGAATAACTGAGAAAAAAAACTATTAAAAAAAACTGAAGAAAACCGGAGGATTAAATCTGAGAAGAAAAACTGAGAAAAAAAGACTGAAAAAACTGAAGAAAAACTTAGAAAAAAAACTGTGAAAAAAACTGTGGAAAAAAAGAACTGAGAAAAAAAACTGAAGAAAAACTTAGAAAAAAACTGCACAAAACTGTGAAAAAAAAGAACTGAGAAAAAAAACTGAGAAAAAACTGAGCAGAAAAACTGAGCAGAATAACTGAGAAAAAAATCTATTCAAAAAAACTGAAGAAAAACGGAGGAAAAAAACTGAGAAGAAAAACTGAGAAAAAAAGACTGAAAAAACTGAAGAAAATCTTAAAATAAAATTGCACAAAACTGTGAAAAAAAAGAACTGAGAGAAAAAACTGAGAAAAAACAGCAGAAAAACTGAGCAGAATAACTGAGAAAAAAAGCTATTAAAAAAAACTGAAGAAAAACGGAGGAATAAAACTGAGAAGAAAACCTGAGAAAAAAAGACTGAAAAAACTGAAGAAAAACTTAGAAAAAAAACTGTGAAAAAAACTGCGAAAAAAAAGAACAGAGAAAAAAAACAGAAGAAAAACTTAGAAAAAAACTGCACAAAACGGTGAAAAAAAAGAACTGAGAAAAAAACTGAGAAAAAACTGAGCAGAAAAACTGAGCAGAATAACTGAGAAAAAAAACTATTAAAAAAAACTGAAGAAAAACGGAGGAAAAAAACTGAGAAGAAAAACTGAGAAAAAAAGACTGAACAAACTGAGGAAAAACTTAGGAAAAAACTGCACAAAACTGAGAAAAAAAAGAACTGAGAAAAAAAACTGAGAAAAAACTGAGCAGAAAAACTGAGCAGAATAACTGAGAAAAAAAAATATTCAAAAAAACTGAAGAAAAACGGAGGGAAAAAACTGAGAAGAAAAACTGAAAAAAAGACTGAACAAACTGAAGAAAAACTTAGAAAAAAAACTGTGAAAAAAACTGTGAACAAAAAGAACAGAGAAAAAAAACAGAAGAAAAACTTAGAAAAAAACTGCACAAAACTGTGAAAAAAAAGAACTGAGAAAAAAAACTGAGAAAAAACAGCAGAAAAACTGAGCAGAATAACTGAGAAAAAAAACTATTCAAAAAAACTGAAGAAAAACGGAGGAAAAAAACTGAGAAGAAAAACTGAGAAAAAAAGACTGAAGAAACTGAAGAAAAACTTAGAAAAAAACTGCACAAAACTGTGAAAAAAAAAAACTGAGAAAAAAAACTGAGAAAAAACAGCAGAAAAACTGAGCAAATAACTGAGGAAAAGAACTATTAAAAAAAACTGAAGAAAAACGGAGGAATAAAAATGAGAAGAAAACCTGAGAAAAAAAGACTGAAAAAACTGAAGAAAAACTTAGAAAAAAAACTGTGAAAAAAACTGTGAAAAAAAAGAACAGAAAAAAAAACTGAAGAAAAACTTAGAAAAAAACTGCACAAAACTGTGAAAAAAAAGAACTGAGAAAAAAAACTGAGAAAAAACTGAGCAGAAAAACTGAGCAGAATAACTGAGAAAAAAAAATATTCAAAAAAACTGAAGAAAAACGGAGGGAAAAAACTGAGAAGAAAAACTGAGAAAAAAAGACTGAACAAACTGAAGAAAAACTTAGAAAAAAAACTGTGAAAAAAACTGTGAAAAAAAAAGAACAGAGAAAAAAAACAGAAGAAAAACTTAGAAAAAAACTGCACAAAACTGTGAAAAAAAAGAACTGAGAAAAAAAACTGAGAAAAAACAGCAGAAAAACTGAGCAGAATAACTGAGAAAAAAAACTATTCAAAAAAACTGAAGAAAAACGGAGGAAAAAAACTGAGAAGAAAAACTGAGAAAAAAAGACTGAAAAAACTGAAGAAAATCTTACAATAAAATTGCACAAAACTGTGAAAAATAAGAACTGAGAAAAAAAACTGAGAAAAAACAGCAGAAAAACTGAGCAGAATAACTGAGAAAAAAACTATTAAATAAAACTGAAGAATAACGGAGGAATGAAACTGAGAAGAAAACCTGAGATAGAAGACTGAAAAAACTGAAGAAAAACTTAGAAAAAAAACTGTGAAAAAAACTGTGAAAAAAAAGAACAGAGAAAAAAAACAGAAGAAAAACTTAGAAAAAAACTGCACAAAACTGTGAAAAAAAAGAACTGAGAAAAACAACTGAGAAAAAACTGAGCAGAAAAACTTAGCAGAATAACTGAGAAAAAAAACTATTAAAAAAAATGAAGAATACGGAGGAAAAAAACTGAGAAGAAAAACTGAGAAAAAAAGACTGAAAAAACTGAAGAAAATCTCAAAATAAAATTGCACAAATCTGTGAAAAAAAGAACTGAGAAAAAAAACTGAGAAAAAACAGCAAAAAATCTGAGCAGAATAACTGAGAAAAAAAACTATTAAAAAAAACTGAAGAAAAACGGAGGAATAAAACTGAGAAGAAAACCTGAGAAAAAAAGACTGAAAAAACTGAAGAAAAACTTAGAAAAAAAACTGTGAAAAAAACTGCGAAAAAAAAGAACAGAGAAAAAAAACAGAAGAAAAACTTAGAAAAAAACTGCACAAAACGGTGAAAAAAAAGAACTGAGAAAAAAAACTGAGAAAAAACTGAGCAGAAAAACTGAGCAGAATAACTGAGAAAAAAAACTATTAAAAAAAACTGAAGAAAAACGGAGGAAAAAAACTGAGAAGAAAAACTGAGAAAAAAAGACTGAACAAACTGAGGAAAAACTTAGGAAAAAACTGCACAAAACTGAGAAAAAAAAGAACTGAGAAAGAAAACTGAGAAAAAACAGCGGAAAAACTGAGCAAAATAACTGAGAAAAAGAACTATTAAAAAAAACTGAAGAAAAACGGAGGAATAAAACTGAGAAGGAAACCTGAGAAAAAAAGACTGAAAAAACTGAAGAAAAACTTAGAAAAAAAACTGTGAAAAAAACTGTGAAAAAAAAGAACAGAAAAAAATACTGAAGAAAAACTTAGAAAAAAACTGCACAAAACTGTGAAAAAAAAGAACTGAGAAAAAAAACTGAGAAAAAACTGAGCAGAAAAACTGAGCAGAATAACTGAGAAAAAAAAATATTCAAAAAAACTGAAGAAAAACGGAGGGAAAAAACTGAGAAGAAAAACTGAGAAAAAAAGACTGAACAAACTGAAGAAAAACTTAGAAAAAAAACTGTGAAAAAAACTGTGAAAAAAAAGAACAGAGAAAAAAAACAGAAGAAAAACTTAGAAAAAAACTGCACAAAACTGTGAAAAAAAAGAACTGAGAAAAAAAACTGAGAAAAAACAGCAGAAAAACTGAGCAGAATAACTGAGAAAAAAAACTATTCAAAAAAACTGAAGAAAAACGGAGGAATAAAACTGAGAAGAAAACCTGAGAAAAAAAGACTGAAAAAACTGAAGAAAAACTTAGAAAAAAAACTGTGAAAAAAACTGTGAAAAAAAAGAACAGAAAAAAAAACTGAAGAAAAACTTAGAAAAAAACTGCACAAAACTGTGAAAAAAAAGAACTGAGAAAAAAAACTGAGAAAAAACTGAGCAGAAAAACTGAGCAGAATAACTGAGAAAAAAAAATATTCAAAAAAACTGAAGAAAAACGGAGGGAAAAAACTGAGAAGAAAAACTGAGAAAAAAAGACTGAAAAAACTGAAGAAAATCTTACAATAAAACTGCACAAAACTGTGAAAAATAAGAACTGAGAAAAAAAACTGAGAAAAAACAGCAGAAAAACTGAGCAGAATAACTGAGAAAAAAACTATTAAATAAAACTGAAGAAAAACGGAGGAATAAAACTGAGAAGAAAACCTGAGAAAAAAAGACTGAAAAAACTGAAGAAAAACTTAGAAAAAAAACTGTGAAAAAAACTGTGAAAAAAAAGAACAGAAAAAAAAACTGAAGAAAAACTTAGAAAAAAACTGCACAAAACTGTGAAAAAAAAGAACTGAGAAAAAAAACTGAGAAAAAACTGAGCAGAAAAACTGAGCAGAATAACTGAGAAAAAAAAATATTCAAAAAAACTGAAGAAAAACGGAGGGAAAAAACTGAGAAGAAAAACTGAGAAAAAAAGACTGAACAAACTGAAGAAAAACTTACAATAAAATTGCACAAAACTGTGAAAAATAAGAACTGAGAAAAAAAACTGAGAAAAAACAGCAGAAAAACTGAGCAGAATAACTGAGAAAAAAAACTATTCAAAAAAACTGAAGAAAAACGGAGGAAAAAAACTGAGATGAAAAACTGGGAAAAAAACTGAAAAAAAAGAACAGAGAAAAAAAACAGAAGAAAAACTTAGAAAAAAACTGCACAAAACTGTGAAAAAAAAGAACTGAGAAAAAAAACTGAGAAAAAACAGCAGAAAAACTGAGCAGAATAACTGAGAAAAAAAACTATTCAAAAAAACTGAAGAAAAACGGAGGAAAAAAACTGAGATGAAAAACTGAGAAAAAAAGACTGAAAAAACTGAAGAAAATCTTACAATAAAATTGCACAAAACTGTGAAAAATAAGAACTGAGAAAAAAAACTGAGAAAAAACAGCAGAAAAACTGAGCAGAATAACTGAGAAAAAAACTATTAAATAAAACTGATGAAAAACGGAGGAATAAAACTGAGAAGAAAACCTGAGAAAAAAAGACTGAATAAACTGAAGATAAACTTAGGAAAAAACTGCACAAAACTGTGAAAAAAAAGAACTGAGAAAAACAACTGAGAAAAAACTGAGCAGAAAAACTGAGCAGAATAACTGAGAAAAAAAACTATTAAAAAAAATGAAGAAAAACGGAGGAAAAAAACTGAGAAGAAAAACTGAGAAAAAAAGACTGAAAAAACTGAAGAAAATCTCAAAATAAAATTGCACAAATCTGTGAAAAAAAGAACTGAGAAAAAAAACTGAGAAAAAACAGCAGAAAATCTGAGCAGAATAACTGAGAAAAAAAATATTAAAAAAAACTGAAGAAAAACGGAGGAATAAAACTGAGAAGAAAACCTGAGAAAAAAAGACTGAAAAAACTGAAGAAAAACTTAGAAAAAAAACTGTGAAAAAAACTGTGAAAAAAAAGAACAGAGAAAAAAAACAGAAGAAAAACTTAGAAAAAAACTGCACAAAACGGTGAAAAAAAAGAACTGAGAAAAAAAACTGAGAAAAAACTGAGCAGAAAAACTGAGCAGAATAACTGAGAAAAAAAACTAATAAAAAAAACTGAAGAAAAACGGAGGAAAAAAACTGAGAAGAAAAACTGAGAAAAAAAGACTGAACAAACTGAGGAAAAACTTAGGAAAAAACTGCACAAAACTGAGAAAAAAAAGAACTGAGAAAAAAAACTGAGAAAAAACAGCAGAAAAACTGAGCAGAATAACTGAAAAAAAAAACTATTAAAAAAAACTGAAGAAAAACGGAGGAAAAAACTGAGAAGAAAAACTGAGAAAAAAAGACTGAAAAAACTGAAAAAAACTGTGAAAAAAAAGAAATGAGAAAAAAAACTGCAGAAAAACTTGGAAAAAAACTGCACAAAACTGTGAAAAAAAAGAACTGAGAAAAAAAACTGAGAAAAAACTGAGCAGAAAAACTGAGCAGAAAAACTGAGAAAAAAACTATGAAAAAAATACTGAAGAAAAACGCAGTAAAAAAACTGAGAAGAAAAACTGAGAAAAAAAGACTGAAGAAACTGAAGAAAAACTTAGAAAAAAACTGCACAAAACTGTGAAAAAAAAGAACTGAGAAAAAAAACTGAGAAAAAACAGCAGAAAAACTGAGCAAAATAACTGAGAAAAAGAACTATTAAAAAAAACTGAAGAAAAACGGAGGAATAAAACTGAGAAGGAAACCTGAGAAAAAAAGACTGAAAAAACTGAAGAAAAACTTAGAAAAAAAACTGTGAAAAAAACTGTGAAAAAAAAGAACAGAAAAAAAAACTGAAGAAAAACTTAGAAAAAAACTGCACAAAACTGTGAAAAAAAAGAACTGAGAAAAAAAACTGAGAAAAAACAGCAGAAAAACTGAGCAGAATAACTGAGAAAAAAAACTATTCAAAAAAACTGAAGAAAAACAGAGGAATAAAACTGAGAAGAAAACCTGAGAAAAAAAGACTGAAAAAACTGAAGAAAAACTTAGAAAAAAAACTGTGAAAAAAACTGTGAAAAAAAAGAACAGAAAAAAAAACTGAAGAAAAACTTAGAAAAAAACTGCACAGAACTGTGAAAAAAAAGAACTGAGAAAAAAAACTGAGAAAAAACTGAGCAGAAAAACTGAGCAGAATAACTGAGAAAAAAAAATATTCAAAAAAACTGAAGAAAAACGGAGGGAAAAAACTGAGAAGAAAAACTGAGAAAAAAAGACTGAACAAACTGAAGAAAAACTTAGAAAAAAAACTGTGAAAAAAACTGTGAAAAAAAAGAACAGAGAAAAAAAACAGAAGAAAAACTTAGAAAAAAACTGCACAAAACTGTGAAAAAAAAGAACTGAGAAAAAAAACTGAGAAAAAACAGCAGAAAAACTGAGCAGAATAACTGAGAAAAAAAACTATTCAAAAAAACTGAAGAAAAACGGAGGAAAAAAACTGAGAAGAAAAACTGAGAAAAAAAGACTGAAAAAACTGAAGAAAATCTTACAATAAAATTGCACAAAACTGTGAAAAATAAGAACTGAGAAAAAAAACTGAGAAAAAACAGCAGAAAAACTGAGCAGAATAACTGAGAAAAAAACTATTAAATAAAACTGAAGAAAAACGGAGGAATAAAACTGAGAAGAAAACCTGAGAAAAAAAGACTGAAAAAACTGAAGAAAAACTTAGGAAAAAACTGCACAAAACTGTGAAAAAAACTGTGAAAAAAAAGAACAGAAAAAAAACTGAAGAAAAACTTAGAAAAAAACTGCACAAAACTGTGAAAAAAAAGAACTGAGAAAAAAACTGAGAAAAAACTGAGCAGAAAAACTGAGCAGAATAACTGAGAAAAAAAGCTATTAAAAAAAACTGAAGAAAAACGGAGGAATAAAACTGAGAAGGAAACCTGAGAAAAAAAGACTGAAAAAACTGAAGAAAAACTTAGAAAAAAAACTGTGAAAAAAACTGTGAAAAAAAACAACAGAAAAAAAAACTGAAGAAAAACTTAGAAAAAAACTGCACAAAACTGTGAAAAAAAAGAACTGAGAAAAAAAACTGAGAAAAAACTGAGCAGAAAAACTGAGCAGAATAACTGAGAAAAAAAAATATTCAAAAAAACTGAAGAAAAACGGAGGGAAAAAACTGAGAAGAAAAACTGAGAAAAAAAGACTGAACAAACTGAAGAAAAACTTAGAAAAAAAACTGTGAAAAAAACTGTGAAAAAAAAGAACAGAGAAAAAAAACAGAAGAAAAACTTAGAAAAAAACTGCACAAAACTGTGAAAAAAAAGAACTGAGAAAAAAAACTGAGAAAAAACAGCAGAAAAACTGAGCAGAATAACTGAGAAAAAAAACTATTCAAAAAAACTGAAGAAAAACGGAGGAAAAAAACTGAGAAGAAAAACTGAGAAAAAAAGACTGAAGAAACTGAAGAAAAACTTAGAAAAAAACTGCACAAAACTGTGAAAAAAAAGAACTGAGAAAATAAACTGAGAAAAAACAGCAGAAAAACTGAGCAAAATAACTGAGGAAAAGAACTATTAAAAAAAACTGAAGAAAAACGGAGGAATAAAACTGAGAAGAAAACCTGAGAAAAAAAGACTGAAAAAACTGAAGAAAAACTTAGAAAAAAAACTGTGAAAAAAACTGTGAAAAAAAAGAACTGAGAAAAAAAACTGAGAAAAAACAGCAGAAAAACTGAGCAGAATAACTGAGAAAAAAAACTATTCAAAAAAACTGAAGAAAAACGGAGGAAAAAAACTGAGAAGAAAAACTGAGAAAAATAGACTGAAAAAACTGAAGAAAATCTTACAATAAAATTGCACAAAACTGTGAAAAATAAGAACTGAGAAAAAAAACTGAGAAAAAACAGCAGAAAAACTGAGCAGAATAACTGAGAAAAAAACTATTAAATAAAACTGAAGAAAAACGGAGGAATAAAACTGAGAAGAAAACCTGAGAAAAAAAGACTGAAAAAACTGAAGAAAAACTTAGAAAAAAAACTGTGAAAAAAACTGTGAAAAAAAAGAACAGAAAAAAAAACTGAAGAAAAACTTAGAAAAAAACTGCACAAAACTGTGAAAAAAAAGAACTGAGAAAAAAAACTGAGAAAAAACTGAGCAGAAAAACTGAGCAGAATAACTGAGAAAAAAAAATATTCAAAAAAACTGAAGAAAAACGGAGGGAAAAAACTGAGAAGAAAAACTGAGAAAAAAAGACTGAACAAACTGAAGAAAAACTTAGAAAAAAAACTGTGAAAAAAACTGTGAAAAAAAAGAACAGAGAAAAAAAACAGAAGAAAAACTTAGAAAAAAACTGCACAAAACTGTGAAAAAAAAGAACTGAGAAAAAAAACTGAGAAAAAACAGCAGAAAAACTGAGCAGAATAACTGAGAAAAAAAACTATTCAAAAAAACTGAAGAAAAACGGAGGAAAAAAACAGAAGAAAAACTGAGAAAAAAAGACTGAAAAAACTGAAGAAAATCTTACAATAAAATTGCACAAAACTGTGAAAAATAAGAACTGAGAAAAAAACAGAGAAAAAACAGCAGAAAAACTGAGCAGAATAACTGAGAAAAAAACTATTAAATAAAACTGAAGAAAAACGGAGGAATAAAACTGAGAAGAAAACCTGAGAAAAAAAGACTGAAAAAACTGAAGAAAAACTTAGAAAAAAAAATGTGAAAAAAACTGTGAAAAAAAAGAACAGAAAAAAAAACTGAAGAAAAACTTAGAAAAAAACTGCACAAAACTGTGAAAAAAAAGAACTGAGAAAAAAAACTGAGAAAAAACTGAGCAGAAAAACTGAGCAGAATAACTGAGAAAAAAAAATATTCAAAAAAACTGAAGAAAAACGGAGGGAAAAAACTGAGAAGAAAAACTGAGAAAAAAAGACTGAACAAACTGAAGAAAAACTTAGAAAAAAACTGTGAAAAAAACTGTGAAAAAAAAGAACAGAGAAAAAAAACAGAAGAAAAACTTAGAAAAAAACTGCACAAAACTGTGAAAAAAAAGAACTGAGAAAAAAAACTGAGAAAAAACAGCAGAAAAACTGAGCAGAATAACTGAGAAAAAAAACTATTCAAAAAAACTGAAGAAAAACGGAGGAAAAAAACTGAGAAGAAAAACTGAGAAAAAAAGACTGAAAAAACTGAAGAAAATCTTAAAATAAAATTGCACAAAACTGTGAAAAAAAAGAACTGAGAAAAAAACTGAGAAAAAACAGCAGAAAAACTGAGCAGAATAACTGAGAAAAAAAGCTATTAAAAAAAACTGAAGAAAAACGGAGGAATAAAACTGAGAAGAAAACCTGAGAAAAAAAGACTGAAAAAACTGAAGAAAAACTTAGAAAAAAAACTGTGAAAAAAACTGTGAAAAAAAAACTGAAGAAAAACTTAGAAAAAAACTGCACAAAACTGTGAAAAAAAAGAACTGAGAAAAAAAACTGAGAAAAAACTGAGCAGAAAAACTGAGCAGAATAACTGAGAAAAAAAAATATTCAAAAAAACTGAAGAAAAACGGAGGGAAAAAACTGAGAAGAAAAACTGAGAAAAAAAGACTGAACAAACTGAAGAAAAACTTAGAAAAAAAACTGTGAAAAAAACTGTGAAAAAAAAGAACAGAGAAAAAAAACAGAAGAAAAACTTAGAAAAAAACTGCACAAAACTGTGAAAAAAAAGAACTGAGAAAAAAAACTGAGAAAAAACAGCAGAAAAACTGAGCAGAATAACTGAGAAAAAAAACTATTCAAAAAAACTGAAGAAAAACGGAGGAAAAAAACTGAGAAGAAAAACTGAGAAAAAAAGACTGAAAAAACTGAAGAAAATCTTAAAATAAAATTGCACAAAACTGTGAAAAAAAAGAACTGAGAAAAAAACTGAGAAAAAACAGCAGAAAAACTGAGCAGAATAACTGAGAAAAAAAGCTATTAAAAAAAACTGAAGAAAAACGGAGGAATAAAACTGAGAAGAAAACCTGAGAAAAAAAGACTGAAAAAACTGAAGAAAAACTTAGAAAAAAAACTGTGAAAAAAACTGTGAAAAAAAAGAACAGAGAAAAAAAACAGAAGAAAAACTTAGAAAAAAACTGCACAAAACGGTGAAAAAAAAGAACTGAGAAAAAAAACTGAGAAAAAACTGAGCAGAAAAACTGAGCAGAATAACTGAGAAAAAAAACTATTAAAAAAAACTGAAGAAAAACGGAGGAAAAAAACTGAGAAGAAAAACTGAGAAAAAAAGACTGAACAAACTGAGGAAAAACTTAGGAAAAAACTGCACAAAACTGAGAAAAAAAAGAACTGAGAAAAAAAACTGAGAAAAAACAGCAGAAAAACTGAGCAGAATAACTGAAAAAAAAAACTATTAAAAAAAACTGAAGAAAAACGGAGGAAAAAACTGAGAAGAAAAACTGAGAAAAAAAGATTGAAAAACTGAAGAAAAACTTAGAAAAAAAACTGAAAAAAACTGTGAAAAAAAAGAAATGAGAAAAAAAACTGAAGAAAAACTTGGAAAAAAACTGTGCACAAAACTGTGAAAAAAAAGAACTGAGAAAAAAAACTGAGAAAAAACTGAGCAGAAAAACTGAGCAGAAAAACTGAGAAAAAAACTATGAAAAAAATACTGAAGAAAAACGCAGTAAAAAAACTGAGAAGAAAAACTGAGAAGAAAAGACTGAAGAAACTGAAGAAAAACTTAGAAAAAAACTGCACAAAACTGTGAAAAAAAAGAACTGAGAAAAAAAACTGAGAAAAAACAGCAGAAAAACTGAGCAAAATAACTGAGGAAAAGAACTATTTAAAAAAACTGAAGAAAAACGGAGGAATAAAACTGAGAAGAAAACCTGAGAAAAAAAGACTGAAAAAACTGAAGAAAAACTTAGGAAAAAACTGCACAAAACTGTGAAAAAAAAGAACTGAGAAAAAAAACTGAGAAAAAACAGCAGAAAAACTGAGCAGAATAACTGAGAAAAAAAACTATTAAAAAAAACTGAAGAAAACCGGAGGATTAAATCTGAGAAGAAAAACTGAGAAAAAAAGACTGAAAAAACTGAAGAAAAACTTAGAAAAAAAACTGTGAAAAAAACTGTGGAAAAAAAGAACTGAGAAAAAAAACTGAAGAAAAACTTAGAAAAAAACTGCACAAAACTGTGAAAAAAAAGAACTGAGAAAAAAAACTGAGAAAAAACTGAGCAGAAAAACTGAGCAGAATAACTGAGAAAAAAATCTATTCAAAAAAACTGAAGAAAAACGGAGGAAAAAAACTGAGAAGAAAAACTGAGAAAAAAAGACTGAAAAAACTGAAGAAAATCTTAAAATAAAATTGCACAAAACTGTGAAAAAAAAGAACTGAGAGAAAAAACTGAGAAAAAACAGCAGAAAAACTGAGCAGAATAACTGAGAAAAAAAGCTATTAAAAAAAACTGAAGAAAAACGGAGGAATAAAACTGAGAAGAAAACCTGAGAAAAAAAGACTGAAAAAACTGAAGAAAAACTTAGAAAAAAAACTGTGAAAAAAACTGCGAAAAAAAAGAACAGAGAAAAAAAACAGAAGAAAAACTTAGAAAAAAACTGCACAAAACGGTGAAAAAAAAGAACTGAGAAAAAAAACTGAGAAAAAACTGAGCAGAAAAACTGAGCAGAATAACTGAGAAAAAAAACTATTAAAAAAAACTGAAGAAAAACGGAGGAAAAAAACTGAGAAGAAAAACTGAGAAAAAAAGACTGAACAAACTGAGGAAAAACTTAGGAAAAAACTGCACAAAACTGAGAAAAAAAAGAACTGAGAAAAAAAACTGAGAAAAAACAGCAGAAAAACTGAGCAGAATAACTGAAAAAAAAACTATTAAAAAAAACTGAAGAAAAACGGAGGAAAAAACTGAGAAGAAAAACTGAGAAAAAAAGACTGAAAAAACTGAAAAAAACTGTGAAAAAAAAGAAATGAGAAAAAAAACTGAAGAAAAACTTGGAAAAAAACTGTGCACAAAACTGTGAAAAAAAAGAACTGAGAAAAAAAACTGAGAAAAAACTGAGCAGAAAAACTGAGCAGAAAAACTGAGAAAAAAACTATGAAAAAAACACTGAAGAAAAACGCAGTAAAAAAACTGAGAAGAAAAACTGAGAAAAAAAGACTGAAGAAACTGAAGAAAAACTTAGAAAAAAACTGCACAAAACTGTGAAAAAAAAGAACTGAGAAAAAAAACTGAGAAAAAACAGCAGAAAAACTGAGCAAAATAACTGAGAAAAAGAACTATTAAAAAAAACTGAAGAAAAACGGAGGAATAAAACTGAGAAGGAAACCTGAGAAAAAAAGACTGAAAAAACTGAAGAAAAACTTAGAAAAAAACTGTGAAAAAAACTGTGAAAAAAAAGAACAGAAAAAAAAACTGAAGAAAAACTTAGAAAAAAACTGCACAAAACTGTGAAAAAAAAGAACTGAGAAAAAAAACTGAGAAAAAACTGAGCAGAAAAACTGAGCAGAATAACTGAGAAAAAAAAATATTCAAAAAAACTGAAGAAAAACGGAGGGAAAAAACTGAGAAGAAAAACTGAAAAAAAGACTGAACAAACTGAAGAAAAACTTAGAAAAAAAACTGTGAAAAAAACTGTGAACAAAAAGAACAGAGAAAAAAAACAGAAGAAAAACTTAGAAAAAAACTGCACAAAACTGTGAAAAAAAAGAACTGAGAAAAAAAACTGAGAAAAAACAGCAGAAAAACTGAGCAGAATAACTGAGAAAAAAAACTATTCAAAAAAACTGAAGAAAAACGGAGGAAAAAAACTGAGAAGAAAAACTGAGAAAAAAAGACTGAAGAAACTGAAGAAAAACTTAGAAAAAAACTGCACAAAACTGTGAAAAAAAAGAACTGAGAAAAAAAACTGAGAAAAAACAGCAGAAAAACTGAGCAAATAACTGAGGAAAAGAACTATTAAAAAAAACTGAAGAAAAACGGAGGAATAAAAATGAGAAGAAAACCTGAGAAAAAAAGACTGAAAAAACTGAAGAAAAACTTAGAAAAAAAACTGTGAAAAAAACTGTGAAAAAAAAGAACAGAAAAAAAAACTGAAGAAAAACTTAGAAAAAAACTGCACAAAACTGTGAAAAAAAAAGAACTGAGAAAAAAAACTGAGAAAAAACTGAGCAGAAAAACTGAGCAGAATAACTGAGAAAAAAAAATATTCAAAAAAACTGAAGAAAAACGGAGGGAAAAAACTGAGAAGAAAAACTGAGAAAAAAAGACTGAACAAACTGAAGAAAAACTTACAATAAAATTGCACAAAACTGTGAAAAATAAGAACTGAGAAAAAAAACTGAGAAAAAACAGCAGAAAAACTGAGCAGAATAACTGAGAAAAAAAACTATTCAAAAAAACTGAAGAAAAACGGAGGAAAAAAACTGAGAAGAAAAACTGAGAAAAAAAGACTGAAAAAACTGAAGAAAATCTTACAATAAAATTGCACAAAACTGTGAAAAATAAGAACTGAGAAAAAAACTGAGAAAAAACTGAGCAGAAAAACTGAGCAGAATAACTGAGAAAAAAAGCTATTAAAAAAACTGAAGAAAAACGGAGGAATAAAACTGAGAAGAAAACCTGAGAAAAAAAGACTGAAAAAACTGAAGAAAAACTTAGAAAAAAAACTGTGAAAAAAACTGTGAAAAAAAAGAACAGAAAAAAAAACTGAAGAAAAACTTAGAAAAAAACTGCACAAAACTGTGAAAAAAAAGAACTGAGAAAAAAAACTGAGAAAAAACTGAGCAGAAAAACTGAGCAGAATAACTGAGAAAAAAAAATATTCAAAAAAACTGAAGAAAAACGGAGGGAAAAAACTGAGAAGAAAAACTGAGAAAAAAAGACTGAACAAACTGAAGAAAAACTTAGAAAAAAAACTGTGAAAAAAACTGTGAAAAAAAAGAACAGAGAAAAAAAACAGAAGAAAAACTAAGAAAAAAACTGCACAAAACTGTGAAAAAAAAGAACTGAGAAAAAAAACTGAGAAAAAACAGCAGAAAAACTGAGCAGAATAACTGAGAAAAAAAACTATTCAAAAAAACTGAAGAAAAACGGAGGAAAAAAACTGAGAAGAAAAACTGAGAAAAAAAGACTGAAAAAACTGAAGAAAATCTTACAATAAAATTGCACAAAACTGTGAAAAATAAGAACTGAGAAAAAAAACTGAGAAAAAACAGCAGAAAAACTGAGCAGAATAACTGAGAAAAAAACTATTAAATAAAACTGAAGAATAACGGAGGAATGAAACTGAGAAGAAAACCTGAGATAGAAGACTGAAAAAACTGAAGAAAAACTTAGAAAAAAAACTGTGAAAAAAACTGTGAAAAAAAAGAACAGAGAAAAAAAACAGAAGAAAAACTTAGAAAAAAACTGCACAAAACTGTGAAAAAAAAGAACTGAGAAAAACAACTGAGAAAAAACTGAGCAGAAAAACTTAGCAGAATAACTGAGAAAAAAAACTATTAAAAAAAATGAAGAAAAACGGAGGAAAAAAACTGAGAAGAAAAACTGAGAAAAAAAGACTGAAAAAACTGAAGAAAATCTCAAAATAAAATTGCACAAATCTGTGAAAAAAAGAACTGAGAAAAAAAACTGAGAAAAAACAGCAAAAAATCTGAGCAGAATAACTGAGAAAAAAAACTATTAAAAAAAACTGAAGAAAAACGGAGGAAAAAAACTGAGAAGAAAAACTGAGAAAAAAAGACTGAACAAACTGAGGAAAAACTTAGGAAAAAACTGCACAAAACTGAGAAAAAAAAGAACTGAGAAAAAAAACTGAGAAAAAACAGCAGAAAAACTGAGCAGAATAACTGAAAAAAAAACTATTAAAAAAAACTGAAGAAAAACGGAGGAAAAAACTGAGAAGAAAAACTGAGAAAAAAAGACTGAGAAAACTGAAAAAAACTGTGAAAAAAAAGAAATGAGAAAAAAAACTGAAGAAAAACTTGGAAAAAAACTGCACAAAACTGTGAAAAAAAAGAACTGAGAAAAAAAACTGAGAAAAAACTGAGCAGAAAAACTGAGCAGAAAACCTGAGAAAAAAACTATGAAAAAAATACAGAAGAAAAACGCAGTAAAAAAACTGAGAAGAAAAACTGAGAAAAAAAGACTGAAGAAACTGAAGAAAAACTTAGAAAAAAACTGCACAAAACTGTGAAAAAAAAGAACTGAGAAAAACAACTGAGAAAAAACTGAGCAGAAAAACTTAGCAGAATAACTGAGAAAAAAAACTATTAAAAAAAATGAAGAAAAACGGAGGAAAAAAACTGAGAAGAAAAACTGAGAAAAAAAGACTGAAAAAACTGAAGAAAATCTCAAAATAAAATTGCACAAATCTGTGAAAAAAAGAACTGAGAAAAAAAACTGAGAAAAAACAGCAAAAAATCTGAGCAGAATAACTGAGAAAAAAAACTATTAAAAAAAACTGAAGAAAAACGGAGGAAAAAAACTGAGAAGAAAAACTGAGAAAAAAAGACTGAACAAACTGAGGAAAAACTTAGGAAAAAACTGCACAAAACTGAGAAAAAAAAGAACTGAGAAAAAAAACTGAGAAAAAACAGCGGAAAAACTGAGCAAAATAACTGAGAAAAAGAACTATTAAAAAAAACTGAAGAAAAACGGAGGAATAAAACTGAGAAGGAAACCTGAGAAAAAAAGACTGAAAAAACTGAAGAAAAACTTAGAAAAAAAACTGTGAAAAAAACTGTGAAAAAAAAGAACAGAAAAAAATACTGAAGAAAAACTTAGAAAAAAACTGCACAAAACTGTGAAAAAAAAGAACTGAGAAAAAAAACTGAGAAAAAACTGAGCAGAAAAACTGAGCAGAATAACTGAGAAAAAAAAATATTCAAAAAAACTGAAGAAAAACGGAGGGAAAAAACTGAGAAGAAAAACTGAGAAAAAAAGACTGAACAAACTGAAGAAAAACTTAGAAAAAAAACTGTGAAAAAAACTGTGAAAAAAAAGAACAGAGAAAAAAAACAGAAGAAAAACTTAGAAAAAAACTGCACAAAACTGTGAAAAAAAAGAACTGAGAAAAAAAACTGAGAAAAAACAGCAGAAAAACTGAGCAGAATAACTGAGAAAAAAAACTATTCAAAAAAACTGAAGAAAAACGGAGGAATAAAACTGAGAAGAAAACCTGAGAAAAAAAGACTGAAAAAACTGAAGAAAAACTTAGAAAAAAAACTGTGAAAAAAACTGTGAAAAAAAAGAACAGAAAAAAAAACTGAAGAAAAACTTAGAAAAAAACTGCACAAAACTGTGAAAAAAAAGAACTGAGAAAAAAAACTGAGAAAAAACTGAGCAGAAAAACTGAGCAGAATAACTGAGAAAAAAAAATATTCAAAAAAACTGAAGAAAAACGGAGGGAAAAAACTGAGAAGAAAAACTGAGAAAAAAAGACTGAAAAAACTGAAGAAAATCTTACAATAAAACTGCACAAAACTGTGAAAAATAAGAACTGAGAAAAAAAACTGAGAAAAAACAGCAGAAAAACTGAGCAGAATAACTGAGAAAAAAACTATTAAATAAAACTGAAGAAAAACGGAGGAATAAAACTGAGAAGAAAACCTGAGAAAAAAAGACTGAAAAAACTGAAGAAAAACTTAGAAAAAAAACTGTGAAAAAAACTGTGAAAAAAAAGAACAGAAAAAAAAACTGAAGAAAAACTTAGAAAAAAACTGCACAAAACTGTGAAAAAAAAGAACTGAGAAAAAAAACTGAGAAAAAACTGAGCAGAAAAACTGAGCAGAATAACTGAGAAAAAAAAATATTCAAAAAAACTGAAGAAAAACGGAGGGAAAATACTGAGAAGAAAAACTGAGAAAAAAAGACTGAACAAACTGAAGAAAAACTTACAATAAAATTGCACAAAACTGTGAAAAATAAGAACTGAGAAAAAAAACTGAGAAAAAACAGCAGAAAAACTGAGCAGAATAACTGAGAAAAAAAACTATTCAAAAAAACTGAAGAAAAACGGAGGAAAAAAACTGAGATGAAAAACTGGGAAAAAAACTGTGAAAAAAAAGAACAGAGAAAAAAAACTGAAGAAAAACTTAGAAAAAAACTGCACAAAACTGTGAAAAAAAAGAACTGAGAAAAAAAACTGAGAAAAAACAGCAGAAAAACTGAGCAGAATAACTGAGAAAAAAAACTATTCAAAAAAACTGAAGAAAAACGGAGGAAAAAAACTGAGATGAAAAACTGAGAAAAAAAGACTGAAAAAACTGAAGAAAATCTTACAATAAAATTGCACAAAACTGTGAAAAATAAGAACTGAGAAAAAAAACTGAGAAAAAACAGCAGAAAAACTGAGCAGAATAACTGAGAAAAAAACTATTAAATAAAACTGATGAAAAACGGAGGAATAAAACTGAGAAGAAAACCTGAGAAAAAAAGACTGAATAAACTGAAGATAAACTTAGGAAAAAACTGCACAAAACTGTGAAAAAAAAGAACTGAGAAAAACAACTGAGAAAAAACTGAGCAGAAAAACTGAGCAGAATAACTGAGAAAAAAAACTATTAAAAAAAATGAAGAAAAACGGAGGAAAAAAACTGAGAAGAAAAACTGAGAAAAAAAGACTGAAAAAACTGAAGAAAATCTCAAAATAAAATTGCACAAATCTGTGAAAAAAAGAACTGAGAAAAAAAACTGAGAAAAAACAGCAGAAAATCTGAGCAGAATAACTGAGAAAAAAAATATTAAAAAAAACTGAAGAAAAACGGAGGAATAAAACTGAGAAGAAAACCTGAGAAAAAAAGACTGAAAAAACTGAAGAAAAACTTAGAAAAAAAACTGTGAAAAAAACTGTGAAAAAAAAGAACAGAGAAAAAAAACAGAAGAAAAACTTAGAAAAAAACTGCACAAAACGGTGAAAAAAAAGAACTGAGAAAAAAAACTGAGAAAAAACTGAGCAGAAAAACTGAGCAGAATAACTGAGAAAAAAAACTAATAAAAAAAACTGAAGAAAAACGGAGGAAAAAAACTGAGAAGAAAAACTGAGAAAAAAAGACTGAACAAACTGAGGAAAAACTTAGGAAAAAACTGCACAAAACTGAGAAAAAAAAGAACTGAGAAAAAAAACTGAGAAAAAACAGCAGAAAAACTGAGCAGAATAACTGAAAAAAAAAACTATTAAAAAAAACTGAAGAAAAACGGAGGAAAAAACTGAGAAGAAAAACTGAGAAAAAAAGACTGAAAAAACTGAAAAAAACTGTGAAAAAAAAGAAATGAGAAAAAAAACTGCAGAAAAACTTGGAAAAAAACTGCACAAAACTGTGAAAAAAAAGAACTGAGAAAAAAAACTGAGAAAAAACTGAGCAGAAAAACTGAGCAGAAAAACTGAGAAAAAAACTATGAAAAAAATACTGAAGAAAAACGCAGTAAAAAAACTGAGAAGAAAAACTGAGAAAAAAAGACTGAAGAAACTGAAGAAAAACTTAGAAAAAAACTGCACAAAACTGTGAAAAAAAAGATCTGAGAAAAAAAACTGAGAAAAAACAGCAGAAAAACTGAGCAAAATAACTGAGAAAAAGAACTATTAAAAAAAACTGAAGAAAAACGGAGGAATAAAACTGAGAAGGAAACCTGAGAAAAAAAGACTGAAAAAACTGAAGAAAAACTTAGAAAAAAAACTGTGAAAAAAACTGTGAAAAAAAAGAACAGAAAAAAAAACTGAAGAAAAACTTAGAAAAAAACTGCACAAAACTGTGAAAAAAAAGAACTGAGAAAAAAAACTGAGAAAAAACTGAGCAGAAAAACTGAGCAGAATAACTGAGAAAAAAAAATATTCAAAAAAACTGAAGAAAAACGGAGGGAAAAAACTGAGAAGAAAAACTGAGAAAAAAAGACTGAAAAAACTGAAGAAAATCTTACAATAAAACTGCACAAAACTGTGAAAAATAAGAACTGAGAAAAAAAACTGAGAAAAAACAGCAGAAAAACTGAGCAGAATAACTGAGAAAAAAACTATTAAATAAAACTGAAGAAAAACGGAGGAATAAAACTGAGAAGAAAACCTGAGAAAAAAAGACTGAAAAAACTGAAGAAAAACTTAGAAAAAAAACTGTGAAAAAAACTGTGAAAAAAAAGAACAGAAAAAAAAACTGAAGAAAAACTTAGAAAAAAACTGCACAAAACTGTGAAAAAAAAGAACTGAGAAAAAAAACTGAGAAAAAACTGAGCAGAAAAACTGAGCAGAATAACTGAGAAAAAAAAATATTCAAAAAAACTGAAGAAAAACGGAGGGAAAAAACTGAGAAGAAAAACTGAGAAAAAAAGACTGAACAAACTGAAGAAAAACTTACAATAAAATTGCACAAAACTGTGAAAAATAAGAACTGAGAAAAAAAACTGAGAAAAAACAGCAGAAAAACTGAGCAGAATAACTGAGAAAAAAAACTATTCAAAAAAACTGAAGAAAAACGGAGGAAAAAAACTGAGATGAAAAACTGGGAAAAAAAACTGTGAAAAAAAAGAACAGAGAAAAAAAACAGAAGAAAAACTTAGAAAAAAACTGCACAAAACTGTGAAAAAAAAGAACTGAGAAAAAAAACTGAGAAAAAACAGCAGAAAAACTGAGCAGAATAACTGAGAAAAAAAACTATTCAAAAAAACTGAAGAAAAACGGAGGAAAAAAACTGAGATGAAAAACTGAGAAAAAAAGACTGAAAAAACTGAAGAAAATCTTACAATAAAATTGCACAAAACTGTGAAAAATAAGAACTGAGAAAAAAAACTGAGAAAAAACAGCAGAAAAACTGAGCAGAATAACTGAGAAAAAAACTATTAAATAAAACTGATGAAAAACGGAGGAATAAAACTGAGAAGAAAACCTGAGAAAAAAAGACTGAATAAACTGAAGATAAACTTAGGAAAAAACTGCACAAAACTGTGAAAAAAAAGAACTGAGAAAAACAACTGAGAAAAAACTGAGCAGAAAAACTTAGCAGAATAACTGAGAAAAAAAACTATTAAAAAAAATGAAGAAAAACGGAGGAAAAAAACTGAGAAGAAAAACTGAGAAAAAAAGACTGAAAAAACTGAAGAAAATCTCAAAATAAAATTGCACAAATCTGTGAAAAAAAGAACTGAGAAAAAAAACTGAGAAAAAACAGCAGAAAATCTGAGCAGAATAACTGAGAAAAAAAACTATTAAAAAAAACTGAAGAAAAACGGAGGAATAAAACTGAGAAGAAAACCTGAGAAAAAAAGACTGAAAAAACTGAAGAAAAACTTAGAAAAAAAACTGTGAAAAAAACTGTGAAAAAAAAGAACAGAGAAAAAAAACAGAAGAAAAACTTAGAAAAAAACTGCACAAAACGGTGAAAAAAAAGAACTGAGAAAAAAAACTGAGAAAAAACTGAGCAGAAAAACTGAGCAGAATAACTGAGAAAAAAAACTAATAAAAAAAACTGAAGAAAAACGGAGGAAAAAAACTGAGAAGAAAAACTGAGAAAAAAAGACTGAACAAACTGAGGAAAAACTTAGGAAAAAACTGCACAAAACTGAGAAAAAAAAGAACTGAGAAAAAAAACTGAGAAAAAACAGCAGAAAAACTGAGCAGAATAACTGAAAAAAAAAACTATTAAAAAAAACTGAAGAAAAACGGAGGAAAAAACTGAGAAGAAAAACTGAGAAAAAAAGACTGAAAAAACTGAAAAAAACTGTGAAAAAAAAGAAATGAGAAAAAAAACTGCAGAAAAACTTGGAAAAAAACTGCACAAAACTGTGAAAAAAAAGAACTGAGAAAAAAAACTGAGAAAAAACTGAGCAGAAAAACTGAGCAGAAAAACTGAGAAAAAAACTATGAAAAAAATACTGAAGAAAAACGCAGTAAAAAAACTGAGAAGAAAAACTGAGAAAAAAAGACTGAAGAAACTGAAGAAAAACTTAGAAAAAAACTGCACAAAACTGTGAAAAAAAAGAACTGAGAAAAAAAACTGAGAAAAAACAGCAGAAAAACTGAGCAAAATAACTGAGAAAAAGAACTATTAAAAAAAACTGAGGAAAAACGGAGGAATAAAACTGAGAAGGAAACCTGAGAAAAAAAGACTGAAAAAACTGAAGAAAAACTTAGAAAAAAAACTGTGAAAAAAACTGTGAAAAAAAAGAACAGAAAAAAAAACTGAAGAAAAACTTAGAAAAAAACTGCACAAAACTGTGAAAAAAAAGAACTGAGAAAAAAAACTGAGAAAAAACTGAGCAGAAAAACTGAGCAGAATAACTGAGAAAAAAAAATATTCAAAAAAACTGAAGAAAAACGGAGGGAAAAAACTGAGAAGAAAAACTGAGAAAAAAAGACTGAACAAACTGAAGAAAAACTTAGAAAAAAAACTGTGAAAAAAACTGTGAAAAAAAAGAACAGAGAAAAAAAACAGAAGAAAAACTTAGAAAAAAACTGCACAAAACTGTGAAAAAAAAGAACTGAGAAAAAAAACTGAGAAAAAACAGCAGAAAAACTGAGCAGAATAACTGAGAAAAAAAACTATTCAAAAATACTGAAGAAAAACGGAGGAAAAAAACTGAGAAGAAAAACTGAGAAAAAAAGACTGAAGAAACTGAAGAAAAACTTAGAAAAAAACTGCACAAAACTGTGAAAAAAAAGAACTGAGAAAAAAAACTGAGAAAAAACAGCAGAAAAACTGAGCAAAATAACTGAGGAAAAGAACTATTAAAAAAAACTGAAGAAAAACGGAGGAATAAAACTGAGAAGAAAACCTGAGAAAAAAAGACTGAAAAAACTGAAGAAAAACTTAGAAAAAAAACTGTGAAAAAAACTGTGAAAAAAAAGAACTGAGAAAAAACAGCAGAAAAACTGAGCAGAATAACTGAGAAAAAAAACTATTCAAAAAAACTGAAGAAAAACGGAGGAAAAAAACTGAGAAGAAAAACTGAGAAAAATAGACTGAAAAAACTGAAGAAAATCTTACAATAAAATTGCACAAAACTGTGAAAAATAAGAACTGAGAAAAAAAACTGAGAAAAAACAGCAGAAAAACTGAGCAGAATAACTGAGAAAAAAACTATTAAATAAAACTGAAGAAAAACGGAGGAATAAAACTGAGAAGAAAACCTGAGAAAAAAAGACTGAAAAAACTGAAGAAAAACTTAGAAAAAAAACTGTGAAAAAAACTGTGAAAAAAAAACTGAAGAAAAACTTAGAAAAAAACTGCACAAAACTGTGAAAAAAAAGAACTGAGAAAAAAAACTGAGAAAAAACTGAGCAGAAAAACTGAGCAGAATAACTGAGAAAAAAAAATATTCAAAAAAACTGAAGAAAAACGGAGGGAAAAAACTGAGAAGAAAAACTGAGAAAAAAAGACTGAACAAACTGAAGAAAAACTTAGAAAAAAAACTGTGAAAAAAACTGTGAAAAAAAAGAACAGAGAAAAAAAACAGAAGAAAAACTTAGAAAAAAACTGCACAAAACTGTGAAAAAAAAGAACTGAGAAAAAAAACTGAGAAAAAACAGCAGAAAAACTGAGCAGAATAACTGAGAAAAAAAACTATTCAAAAAAACTGAAGAAAATCTTACAATAAAATTGCACAAAACTGTGAAAAATAAGAACTGAGAAAAAAAACTGAGAAAAAACAGCAGAAAAACTGAGCAGAATAACTGAGAAAAAAACTATTAAATAAAACTGAAGAAAAACGGAGGAATAAAACTGAGAAGAAAACCTGAGAAAAAAAGACTGAAAAAACTGAAGAAAAACTTAGGAAAAAACTGCACAAAACTGAGAAAAAAAAGAACTGAGAAAAAAACTGAGAAAAAACTGAGCAGAAAAACTGAGCAGAATAACTGAGAAAAAAAACTATTAAAAAAAACTGAAGAAAAACGGAGGAAAAAAACTGAGCGAAAAAACTGAGAAAAAAAGACTGAAAAAACTGAAGAAAAACTTAGAAAAAAAACTGTGAAAAAAACTGTGAAAAAAAAGAACTGAGAAAAAAAACTGAAGAAAAACTTAGAAAAAAACTGTGAAAAAAACTGTGAAAAAAAAGAACAGAAAAAAAAACTGAAGAAAAACTTAGAAAAAAACTGCACAAAACTGTGAAAAAAAAGAACTGAGAAAAAAAACTGAGAAAAAACTGAGCAGAAAAACTGAGCAGAATAACTGAGAAAAAAAAATATTCAAAAAAACTGAAGAAAAACGGAGGGAAAAAACTGAGAAGAAAAACTGAGAAAAAAAGACTGAACAAACTGAAGAAAAACTTACAATAAAATTGCACAAAACTGTGAAAAATAAGAACTGAGAAAAAAAACTGAGAAAAAACAGCAGAAAAACTGAGCAGAATAACTGAGAAAAAAAACTATTCAAAAAAACTGAAGAAAAACGGAGGAAAAAAACTGAGAAGAAAAACTGAGAAAAAAAGACTGAAAAAACTGAAGAAAATCTTACAATAAAATTGCACAAAACTGTGAAAAATAAGAACTGAGAAAAAAACTGAGAAAAAACTGAGCAGAAAAACTGAGCAGAATAACTGAGAAAAAAAGCTATTAAAAAAACTGAAGAAAAACGGAGGAATAAAACTGAGAAGAAAACCTGAGAAAAAAAGACTGAAAAAACTGAAGAAAAACTTAGAAAAAAAACTGTGAAAAAAACTGTGAAAAAAAAGAACAGAAAAAAAAACTGAAGAAAAACTTAGAAAAAAACTGCACAAAACTGTGAAAAAAAAGAACTGAGAAAAAAAACTGAGAAAAAACTGAGCAGAAAAACTGAGCAGAATAACTGAGAAAAAAAAATATTCAAAAAAACTGAAGAAAAACGGAGGGAAAAAACTGAGAAGAAAAACTGAGAAAAAAAGACTGAACAAACTGAAGAAAAACTTAGAAAAAAAACTGTGAAAAAAACTGTGAAAAAAAAGAACAGAGAAAAAAAACAGAAGAAAAACTTAGAAAAAAACTGCACAAAACTGTGAAAAAAAAGAACTGAGAAAAAAAACTGAGAAAAAACAGCAGAAAAACTGAGCAGAATAACTGAGAAAAAAAACTATTCAAAAAAACTGAAGAAAAACGGAGGAAAAAAACTGAGAAGAAAAACTGAGAAAAAAAGACTGAAAAAACTGAAGAAAATCTTACAATAAAATTGCACAAAACTGTGAAAAAAAAGAACTGAGAAAAAAAACTGAGAAAAAACAGCAGAAAAACTGAGCAGAATAACTGAGAAAAAAACTATTAAATAAAACTGAAGAAAAACGGAGGAATAAAACTGAGAAGAAAACCTGAGAAAAAAAGACTGAAAAAACTGAAGAAAAACTTAGAAAAAAAACTGTGAAAAAAACTGTGAAAAAAAAACTGAAGAAAAACTTAGAAAAAAACTGCACAAAACTGTGAAAAAAAAGAACTGAGAAAAAAAACTGAGAAAAAACTGAGCAGAAAAACTGAGCAGAATAACTGAGAAAAAAAAATATTCAAAAAAACTGAAGAAAAACGGAGGGAAAAAACTGAGAAGAAAAACTGAGAAAAAAAGACTGAACAAACTGAAGAAAAACTTAGAAAAAAAACTGTGAAAAAAACTGTGAAAAAAAAGAACAGAAAAAAATACTGAAGAAAAACTTAGAAAAAAACTGCACAAAACTGTGAAAAAAAAGAACTGAGAAAAAAAACTGAGAAAAAACTGAGCAGAAAAACTGAGCAGAATAACTGAGAAAAAAAAATATTCAAAAAAACTGAAGAAAAACGGAGGGAAAAAACTGAGAAGAAAAACTGAGAAAAAAAGACTGAACAAACTGAAGAAAAACTTACAATAAAACTGCACAAAACTGTGAAAAATAAGAACTGAGAAAAAAAACTGAGAAAAAACAGCAGAAAAACTGAGCAGAATAACTGAGAAAAAAACTATTAAATAAAACTGAAGAAAAACGGAGGAATAAAACTGAGAAGAAAACCTGAGAAAAAAAGACTGAAAAAACTGAAGAAAAACTTAGAAAAAAAACTGTGAAAAAAACTGTGAAAAAAAAGAACAGAAAAAAAAACTGAAGAAAAACTTAGAAAAAAACTGCACAAAACTGTGAAAAAAAAGAACTGAGAAAAAAAACTGAGAAAAAACTGAGCAGAAAAACTGAGCAGAATAACTGAGAAAAAAAAATATTCAAAAAAACTGAAGAAAAACGGAGGGAAAAAACTGAGAAGAAAAACTGAGAAAAAAAGACTGAACAAACTGAAGAAAAACTTACAATAAAATTGCACAAAACTGTGAAAAATAAGAACTGAGAAAAAAAACTGAGAAAAAACAGCAGAAAAACTGAGCAGAATAACTGAGAAAAAAAACTATTCAAAAAAACTGAAGAAAAACGGAGGAAAAAAACTGAGATGAAAAACTGGGAAAAAAACTGTGAAAAAAAAGAACAGAGAAAAAAAACTGAAGAAAAACTTAGAAAAAAACTGCACAAAACTGTGAAAAAAAAGAACTGAGAAAAAAAACTGAGAAAAAACAGCAGAAAAACTGAGCAGAATAACTGAGAAAAAAAACTATTCAAAAAAACTGAAGAAAAACGGAGGAAAAAAACTGAGATGAAAAACTGAGAAAAAAAGACTGAAAAAACTGAAGAAAATCTTACAATAAAATTGCACAAAACTGTGAAAAATAAGAACTGAGAAAAAAAACTGAGAAAAAACAGCAGAAAAACTGAGCAGAATAACTGAGAAAAAAACTATTAAATAAAACTGATGAAAAACGGAGGAATAAAACTGAGAAGAAAACCTGAGAAAAAAAGACTGAATAAACTGAAGATAAACTTAGGAAAAAACTGCACAAAACTGTGAAAAAAAAGAACTGAGAAAAACAACTGAGAAAAAACTGAGCAGAAAAACTGAGCAGAATAACTGAGAAAAAAAACTATTAAAAAAAATGAAGAAAAACGGAGGAAAAAAACTGAGAAGAAAAACTGAGAAAAAAAGACTGAAGAAACTGAAGAAAAACTTAGAAAAAAACTGCACAAAACTGTGAAAAAAAAGATCTGAGAAAAAAAACTGAGAAAAAACAGCAGAAAAACTGAGCAAAATAACTGAGAAAAAGAACTATTAAAAAAAACTGAAGAAAAACGGAGGAATAAAACTGAGAAGGAAACCTGAGAAAAAAAGACTGAAAAAACTGAAGAAAAACTTAGAAAAAATACTGTGAAAAAAACTGTGAAAAAAAAGAACAGAAAAAAAAACTGAAGAAAAACTTAGAAAAAAACTGCACAAAACTGTGAAAAAAAAGAACTGAGAAAAAAAACTGAGAAAAAACTGAGCAGAAAAACTGAGCAGAATAACTGAGAAAAAAAAATATTCAAAAAAACTGAAGAAAAACGGAGGGAAAAAACTGAGAAGAAAAACTGAGAAAAAAAGACTGAAAAAACTGAAGAAAATCTTACAATAAAACTGCACAAAACTGTGAAAAATAAGAACTGAGAAAAAAAACTGAGAAAAAACAGCAGAAAAACTGAGCAGAATAACTGAGAAAAAAACTATTAAATAAAACTGAAGAAAAACGGAGGAATAAAACTGAGAAGAAAACCTGAGAAAAAAAGACTGAAAAAACTGAAGAAAAACTTAGAAAAAAAACTGTGAAAAAAACTGTGAAAAAAAAGAACAGAAAAAAAAACTGAAGAAAAACTTAGAAAAAAACTGCACAAAACTGTGAAAAAAAAGAACTGAGAAAAAAAACTGAGAAAAAACTGAGCAGAAAAACTGAGCAGAATAACTGAGAAAAAAAAATATTCAAAAAAACTGAAGAAAAACGGAGGGAAAAAACTGAGAAGAAAAACTGAGAAAAAAAGACTGAACAAACTGAAGAAAAACTTACAATAAAATTGCACAAAACTGTGAAAAATAAGAACTGAGAAAAAAAACTGAGAAAAAACAGCAGAAAAACTGAGCAGAATAACTGAGAAAAAAAACTATTCAAAAAAACTGAAGAAAAACGGAGGAAAAAAACTGAGATGAAAAACTGGGAAAAAAAACTGTGAAAAAAAAGAACAGAGAAAAAAAACAGAAGAAAAACTTAGAAAAAAACTGCACAAAACTGTGAAAAAAAAGAACTGAGAAAAAAAACTGAGAAAAAACAGCAGAAAAACTGAGCAGAATAACTGAGAAAAAAAACTATTCAAAAAAACTGAAGAAAAACGGAGGAAAAAAACTGAGATGAAAAACTGAGAAAAAAAGACTGAAAAAACTGAAGAAAATCTTACAATAAAATTGCACAAAACTGTGAAAAATAAGAACTGAGAAAAAAAACTGAGAAAAAACAGCAGAAAAACTGAGCAGAATAACTGAGAAAAAAACTATTAAATAAAACTGATGAAAAACGGAGGAATAAAACTGAGAAGAAAACCTGAGAAAAAAAGACTGAATAAACTGAAGATAAACTTAGGAAAAAACTGCACAAAACTGTGAAAAAAAAGAACTGAGAAAAACAACTGAGAAAAAACTGAGCAGAAAAACTTAGCAGAATAACTGAGAAAAAAAACTATTAAAAAAAATGAAGAAAAACGGAGGAAAAAAACTGAGAAGAAAAACTGAGAAAAAAAGACTGAAAAAACTGAAGAAAATCTCAAAATAAAATTGCACAAATCTGTGAAAAAAAGAACTGAGAAAAAAAACTGAGAAAAAACAGCAGAAAATCTGAGCAGAATAACTGAGAAAAAAAACTATTAAAAAAAACTGAAGAAAAACGGAGGAATAAAACTGAGAAGAAAACCTGAGAAAAAAAGACTGAAAAAACTGAAGAAAAACTTAGAAAAAAAACTGTGAAAAAAACTGTGAAAAAAAAGAACAGAGAAAAAAAACAGAAGAAAAACTTAGAAAAAAACTGCACAAAACGGTGAAAAAAAAGAACTGAGAAAAAAAACTGAGAAAAAACTGAGCAGAAAAACTGAGCAGAATAACTGAGAAAAAAAACTAATAAAAAAAACTGAAGAAAAACGGAGGAAAAAAACTGAGAAGAAAAACTGAGAAAAAAAGACTGAACAAACTGAGGAAAAACTTAGGAAAAAACTGCACAAAACTGAGAAAAAAAAGAACTGAGAAAAAAAACTGAGAAAAAACAGCAGAAAAACTGAGCAGAATAACTGAAAAAAAAAACTATTAAAAAAAACTGAAGAAAAACGGAGGAAAAAACTGAGAAGAAAAACTGAGAAAAAAAGACTGAAAAAACTGAAAAAAACTGTGAAAAAAAAGAAATGAGAAAAAAAACTGCAGAAAAACTTGGAAAAAAACTGCACAAAACTGTGAAAAAAAAGAACTGAGAAAAAAAACTGAGAAAAAACTGAGCAGAAAAACTGAGCAGAAAAACTGAGAAAAAAACTATGAAAAAAATACTGAAGAAAAACGCAGTAAAAAAACTGAGAAGAAAAACTGAGAAAAAAAGACTGAAGAAACTGAAGAAAAACTTAGAAAAAAACTGCACAAAACTGTGAAAAAAAAGAACTGAGAAAAAAAACTGAGAAAAAACAGCAGAAAAACTGAGCAAAATAACTGAGAAAAAGAACTATTAAAAAAAACTGAGGAAAAACGGAGGAATAAAACTGAGAAGGAAACCTGAGAAAAAAAGACTGAAAAAACTGAAGAAAAACTTAGAAAAAAAACTGTGAAAAAAACTGTGAAAAAAAAGAACAGAAAAAAAAACTGAAGAAAAACTTAGAAAAAAACTGCACAAAACTGTGAAAAAAAAGAACTGAGAAAAAAAACTGAGAAAAAACTGAGCAGAAAAACTGAGCAGAATAACTGAGAAAAAAAAATATTCAAAAAAACTGAAGAAAAACGGAGGGAAAAAACTGAGAAGAAAAACTGAGAAAAAAAGACTGAACAAACTGAAGAAAAACTTAGAAAAAAAACTGTGAAAAAAACTGTGAAAAAAAAGAACAGAGAAAAAAAACAGAAGAAAAACTTAGAAAAAAACTGCACAAAACTGTGAAAAAAAAGAACTGAGAAAAAAAACTGAGAAAAAACAGCAGAAAAACTGAGCAGAATAACTGAGAAAAAAAACTATTCAAAAAAACTGAAGAAAAACGGAGGAAAAAAACTGAGAAGAAAAACTGAGAAAAAAAGACTGAAGAAACTGAAGAAAAACTTAGAAAAAAACTGCACAAAACTGTGAAAAAAAAGAACTGAGAAAAAAAACTGAGAAAAAACAGCAGAAAAACTGAGCAAAATAACTGAGGAAAAGAACTATTAAAAAAAACTGAAGAAAAACGGAGGAATAAAACTGAGAAGAAAACCTGAGAAAAAAAGACTGAAAAAACTGAAGAAAAACTTAGAAAAAAAACTGTGAAAAAAACTGTGAAAAAAAAGAACTGAGAAAAAACAGCAGAAAAACTGAGCAGAATAACTGAGAAAAAAAACTATTCAAAAAAACTGAAGAAAAACGGAGGAAAAAAACTGAGAAGAAAAACTGAGAAAAATAGACTGAAAAAACTGAAGAAAATCTTACAATAAAATTGCACAAAACTGTGAAAAATAAGAACTGAGAAAAAAAACTGAGAAAAAACAGCAGAAAAACTGAGCAGAATAACTGAGAAAAAAACTATTAAATAAAACTGAAGAAAAACGGAGGAATAAAACTGAGAAGAAAACCTGAGAAAAAAAGACTGAAAAAACTGAAGAAAAACTTAGAAAAAAAACTGTGAAAAAAACTGTGAAAAAAAAACTGAAGAAAAACTTAGAAAAAAACTGCACAAAACTGTGAAAAAAAAGAACTGAGAAAAAAAACTGAGAAAAAACTGAGCAGAAAAACTGAGCAGAATAACTGAGAAAAAAAAATATTCAAAAAAACTGAAGAAAAACGGAGGGAAAAAACTGAGAAGAAAAACTGAGAAAAAAAGACTGAACAAACTGAAGAAAAACTTAGAAAAAAAACTGTGAAAAAAACTGTGAAAAAAAAGAACAGAGAAAAAAAACAGAAGAAAAACTTAGAAAAAAACTGCACAAAACTGTGAAAAAAAAGAACTGAGAAAAAAAACTGAGAAAAAACAGCAGAAAAACTGAGCAGAATAACTGAGAAAAAAAACTATTCAAAAAAACTGAAGAAAAACGGAGGAAAAAAACTGAGAAGAAAAACTGAGAAAAAAAGACTGAAAAAACTGAAGAAAATCTTACAATAAAATTGCACAAAACTGTGAAAAAAAAGAACTGAGAAAAAAAACTGAGAAAAAACAGCAGAAAAACTGAGCAGAATAACTGAGAAAAAAACTATTAAATAAAACTGAAGAAAAACGGAGGAATAAAACTGAGAAGAAAACCTGAGAAAAAAAGACTGAAAAAACTGAAGAAAAACTTAGAAAAAAAACTGTGAAAAAAACTGTGAAAAAAAAACTGAAGAAAAACTTAGAAAAAAACTGCACAAAACTGTGAAAAAAAAGAACTGAGAAAAAAAACTGAGAAAAAACTGAGCAGAAAAACTGAGCAGAATAACTGAGAAAAAAAAATATTCAAAAAAACTGAAGAAAAACGGAGGGAAAAAACTGAGAAGAAAAACTGAGAAAAAAAGACTGAACAAACTGAAGAAAAACTTAGAAAAAAAACTGTGAAAAAAACTGTGAAAAAAAAGAACAGAGAAAAAAAACAGAAGAAAAACTTAGAAAAAAACTGCACAAAACTGTGAAAAAAAAGAACTGAGAAAAAAAACTGAGAAAAAACAGCAGAAAAACTGAGCAGAATAACTGAGAAAAAAAACTATTCAAAAAAACTGAAGAAAAACGGAGGAAAAAAACTGAGAAGAAAAACTGAGAAAAAAAGACTGAAAAAACTGAAGAAAATCTTACAATAAAATTGCACAAAACTGTGAAAAATAAGAACTGAGAAAAAAAACTGAGAAAAAACAGCAGAAAAACTGAGCAGAATAACTGAGAAAAAAACTATTAAATAAAACTGAAGAAAAACGGAGGAATAAAACTGAGAAAAAAAACTGTGAAAAAAACTGTGAAAAAAAACTGAAGAAAAACTTAGAAAAAAACTGCACAAAACTGTGAAAAAAAAGAACTGAGAAAAAAAACTGAGAAAAAACTGAGCAGAAAAACTGAGCAGAATAACTGAGAAAAAAAAATATTCAAAAAAACTGAAGAAAAACGTAGGGAAAAAACTGAGAAGAAAAACTGAGAAAAAAAGACTGAACAAACTGAAGAAAAACTTAGAAAAAAAACTGTGAAAAAAACTGTGAAAAAAAAGAACAGAGAAAAAAAACAGAAGAAAAACTTAGAAAAAAACTGCACAAAACTGTGAAAAAAAAGAACTGAGAAAAAAAACTGAGAAAAAACAGCAGAAAAACTGAGCAGAATAACTGAGAAAAAAAACTATTCAAAAAAACTGAAGAAAAACGGAGGAAAAAAACTGAGAAGAAAAACTGAGAAAAAAAGACTGAAAAAACTGAAGAAAATCTTACAATAAAATTGCACAAAACTGTGAAAAATAAGAACTGAGAAAAAAAACTGAGAAAAAACAGCAGAAAAACTGAGCAGAATAACTGAGAAAAAAACTATTAAATAAAACTGAAGAAAAACGGAGGAATAAAACTGAGAAGAAAACCTGAGAAAAAAAGACTGAAAAAACTGAAGAAAAACTTAGGAAAAAACTGCACAAAACTGAGAAAAAAAAGAACTGAGAAAAAAACTGAGAAAAAACTGAGCAGAAAAACTGAGCAGAATAACTGAGAAAAAAAACTATTAAAAAAAACTGAAGAAAAACGGAGGAAAAAAACTGAGCGAAAAAACTGAGAAAAAAAGACTGAAAAAACTGAAGAAAAACTTAGAAAAAAAACTGTGAAAAAAACTGTGAAAAAAAAGAACTGAGAAAAAAAACTGAAGAAAAACTTAGAAAAAAACTGTGAAAAAAACTGTGAAAAAAAAGAACAGAAAAAAAAACTGAAGAAAAACTTAGAAAAAAACTGCACAAAACTGTGAAAAAAAAGAACTGAGAAAAAAAACTGAGAAAAAACTGAGCAGAAAAACTGAGCAGAATAACTGAGAAAAAAAAATATTCAAAAAAACTGAAGAAAAACGGAGGGAAAAAACTGAGAAGAAAAACTGAGAAAAAAAGACTGAACAAACTGAAGAAAAACTTAGAAAAAAAACTGTGAAAAAAACTGTGAAAAAAAAGAACAGAGAAAAAAAACAGAAGAAAAACTTAGAAAAAAACTGCACAAAACTGTGAAAAAAAAGAACTGAGAAAAAAAACTGAGAAAAAACAGCAGAAAAACTGAGCAGAATAACTGAGAAAAAAAACTATTCAAAAAAACTGAAGAAAAACGGAGGAAAATCTGAGAAGAAAAACTGAGAAAAAAAGACTGAAAAAACTGAAGAAAATCTTACAATAAAATTGCACAAAACTGTGAAAAATAAGAACTGAGAAAAAAAACTGAGAAAAAACAGCAGAAAAACTGAGCAGAATAACTGAGAAAAAAACTATTAAATAAAACTGAAGAAAAACGGAGGAATAAAACTGAGAAGAAAACCTGAGAAAAAAAGACTGAAAAAACTGAAGAAAAACTTAGAAAAAAAACTGTGAAAAAAACTGTGAAAAAAAAACTGAAGAAAAACTTAGAAAAAAACTGCACAAAACTGTGAAAAAAAAGAACTGAGAAAAAAAACTGAGAAAAAACTGAGCAGAAAAACTGAGCAGAATAACTGAGAAAAAAAACTATTCAAAAAAACTGAAGAAAAACGGAGGATAAAAACTGAGAAGAAAAACTGAGAAAAAAAGACTGAAAAAACTGAAGAAAAACTTAGGAAAAAACTGCACAAAACTGAGAAAAAAAAGAACTGAGAAAAAAACTGAGAAAAAACTGAGCAGAAAAACTGAGCAGAATAACTGAGAAAAAAAACTATTAAAAAAAACTGAAGAAAAACGGAGGAAAAAAACTGAGCGAAAAAACTGAGAAAAAAAGACTGAAAAAACTGAAGAAAAACTTAGAAAAAAAACTGTGAAAAAAACTGTGAAAAAAAAGAACTGAGAAAAAAAACTGAAGAAAAACTTAGAAAAAAACTGTGAAAAAAACTGTGAAAAAAAAGAACAGAAAAAAAAACTGAAGAAAAACTTAGAAAAAAACTGCACAAAACTGTGAAAAAAAAGAACTGAGAAAAAAAACTGAGAAAAAACTGAGCAGAAAAACTGAGCAGAATAACTGAGAAAAAAAAATATTCAAAAAAACTGAACAAAAACGGAGGGAAAAAACTGAGAAGAAAAACTGAGAAAAAAAGACTGAACAAACTGAAGAAAAACTTAGAAAAAAAACTGGGAAAAAAACTGTGAAAAAAAAGAACAGAGAAAAAAAACAGAAGAAAAACTTAGAAAAAAACTGCACAAAACTGTGAAAAAAAAGAACTGAGAAAAAAAACTGAGAAAAAACAGCAGAAAAACTGAGCAGAATAACTGAGAAAAAAAACTATTCAAAAAAACTGAAGAAAAACGGAGGAAAAAAACTGAGAAGAAAAACTGAGAAAAAAAGACTGAAAAAACTGAAGAAAATCTTACAATAAAATTGCACAAAACTGTGAAAAATAAGAACTGAGAAAAAAAACTGAGAAAAAACAGCAGAAAAACTGAGCAGAATAACTGAGAAAAAGAACTATTAAAAAAAACTGAAGAAAAACGGAGGAATAAAACTGAGAAGAAAACCTGAGAAAAAAAGACTGAAAAAACTGAAGAAAAACTTAAAAAAAAGAACTGAGAAAAAAACTGAGAAAAAACTGAGCAGAAAAACTGAGCAGAATAACTGAGAAAAAAAACTATTAAAAAAAACTGAAGAAAAACGGAGGAAAAAAACTGAGCGAAAAAACTGAGAAAAAAAGACTGAAAAAACTGAAGAAAATCTTACAATAAAATTGCACAAAACTGTGAAAAATAAGAACTGAGAAAAAAACTGAGAAAAAACTGAGCAGAAAAACTGAGCAGAATAACTGAGAAAAAAAGCTATTAAAAAAAACTGAAGAAAAACGGAGGAATAAAACTGAGAAGGAAACCTGAGAAAAAAAGACTGAAAAAACTGAAGAAAAACTTAGAAAAAAAACTGTGAAAAAAACTGTGAAAAAAAAGAACAGAAAAAAAAACTGAAGAAAAACTTAGAAAAAAACTGCACAAAACTGTGAAAAAAAAGAACTGAGAAAAAAAACTGAGAAAAAACTGAGCAGAAAAACTGAGCAGAATAACTGAGAAAAAAAAATATTCAAAAAAACTGAAGAAAAACGGAGGGAAAAAACTGAGAAGAAAAACTGAGAAAAAAAGACTGAACAAACTGAAGAAAAACTTAGGAAAAAACTGCACAAAACTGAGAAAAAAAAGAACTGAGAAAAAAAACTGAGAAAAAACAGCAGAAAAACTGAGCAGAATAACTGAAAAAAAAAACTATTTAAAAAAACTGAAGAAAAACGCAGGAAAAAACTGAGAAGAAAAACTGAGAAAAAAAGACTGAAAAAACTGAAGAAAAACTTAGAAAAAAAACGGAAAAAAACTGTGAAAAAAAAGAAATGAGAAAAAAAACTGAAGAAAAACTTGGAAAAAAACTGTGCACAAAACTGTGAAAAAAAAGAACTGAGAAAAAAAACTGAGCAGAAAAACTGAGCAGAAAAACTGAGAAAAAAACTATGAAAAAAATACTGAAGAAAAACACAGTAAAAAAACTGAGAAGAAAAACTGAGAAAAAAAGACTGAAGAAACTGAAGAAAAACTTAGAAAAAAACTGCACAAAACTGTGAAAAAAAACTGAGAAAAAACAGCAGAAAAACTGAGCAAAATAACTGAGAAAAAGAACTATTAAAAAAAACTGAAGAAAAACGGAGGAATAAAACTGAGAAGAAAACCTGAGATAAAAGACTGAAAAAACTGAAGAAAAACTTAGAAAAAAAACTGTGAAAAAAACTATGAAAAAAAAGAACAGAAAAAAAACTGAAGAAAAACTGAGCAGAAAAACTGATCAGAATAACTGAGAAAAAAAAATATTCAAAAAAACTGAAGAAAAACGGAGGAAAAAAACTGAGAAGAAAAACTGAGAAAAAAAGACTGAACAAACTGAAGAAAAACTTAGAAAAAAAACTGTGAAAAAAACTGTGAAAAAAAAGAACAGAGAAAAAAAACAGAAGAAAAACTTAGAAAAAAACTGCACAAAACTGTGAAAAAAAAGAACTGAGAAAAAAAACTGAGAAAAAACAGCAGAAAAACTGAGCAGAATAACTGAGAAAAAAAACTATTCAAAAAAACTGAAGAAAAACGGAGGAAAAAAACTGAGAAGAAAAACTGAGAAAAAAAGACTGAAGAAACTGAAGAAAAACTTAGAAAAAAACTGCACAAAACTGTGAAAAAAAAGAACTGAGAAAAAAAACTGAGAAAAAACAGCAGAAAAACTGAGCAAAATAACTGAGGAAAAGAACTATTAAAAAAAACTGAAGAAAAACGGAGGAATAAAACTGAGAAGAAAACCTGAGAAAAAAAGACTGAAAAAACTGAAGAAAAACTTAGAAAAAAAACTGTGAAAAAAACTGTGAAAAAAAAGAACTGAGAAAAAAAACTGAGAAAAAACAGCAGAAAAACTGAGCAGAATAACTGAGAAAAAAAACTATTCAAAAAAACTGAAGAAAAACGGAGGAAAAAAACTGAGAAGAAAAACTGAGAAAAATAGACTGAAAAAACTGAAGAAAATCTTACAATAAAATTGCACAAAACTGTGAAAAAAAAGAACTGAGAAAAAAAACTGAGAAAAAACTGGGCAGAAAAACTGAGCAGAATAACTGAGAAAAAAAGCTATTAAAAAAAACTGAAGAAAAACGGAGGAATAAAACTGAGAAGGAAACCTGAGAAAAAAAGACTGAAAAAACTGAAGAAAAACTTAGAAAAAAAACTGTGAAAAAAACTGTGAAAAAAAAGAACAGAAAAAAAAACTGAAGAAAAACTTAGAAAAAAACTGCACAAAACTGTGAAAAAAAAGAACTGAGAAAAAAAACTGAGAAAAAACTGAGCAGAAAAACTGAGCAGAATAACTGAGAAAAAAAAATATTCAAAAAAACTGAAGAAAAACGGAGGGAAAAAACTGAGAAGAAAAACTGAGAAAAAAAGACTGAACAAACTGAAGAAAAACTTAGAAAAAAAACTGTGAAAAAAACTGTGAAAAAAAAGAACAGAGAAAAAAACAGAAGAAAAACTTAGAAAAAAACTGCACAAAACTGTGAAAAAAAAGAACTGAGAAAAAAAACTGAGAAAAAACAGCAGAAAAACTGAGCAGAATAACTGAGAAAAAAAACTATTCAAAAAAACTGAAGAAAAACGGAGGAAAAAAACTGAGAAGAAAAACTGAGAAAAAAAGACTGAAGAAACTGAAGAAAAACTTAGAAAAAAACTGCACAAAACTGTGAAAAAAAAGAACTGAGAAAAAAAACTGAGAAAAAACAGCAGAAAAACTGAGCAAAATAACTGAGGAAAAGAACTATTAAAAAAAACTGAAGAAAAACGGAGGAATAAAACTGAGAAGAAAACCTGAGAAAAAAAGACTGAAAAAACTGAAGAAAAACTTAGAAAAAAAACTGTGAAAAAAACTGTGAAAAAAAAGAACTGAGAAAAAAAACTGAGAAAAAACAGCAGAAAAACTGAGCAGAATAACTGAGAAAAAAAACTATTCAAAAAAACTGAAGAAAAACGGAGGAAAAAAACTGAGAAGAAAAACTGAGAAAAATAGACTGAAAAAACTGAAGAAAATCTTACAATAAAATTGCACAAAACTGTGAAAAATAAGAACTGAGAAAAAAAACTGAGAAAAAACAGCAGAAAAACTGAGCAGAATAACTGAGAAAAAAACTATTAAATAAAACTGAAGAAAAACGGAGGAATAAAACTGAGAAGAAAACCTGAGAAAAAAAGACTGAAAAAACTGAAGAAAAACTTAGAAAAAAAACTGTGAAAAAAACTGTGAAAAAAAAGAACAGAAAAAAAAACTGAAGAAAAACTTAGAAAAAAACTGCACAAAACTGTGAAAAAAAAGAACTGAGAAAAAAAACTGAGAAAAAACTGAGCAGAAAAACTGAGCAGAATAACTGAGAAAAAAAAATATTCAAAAAAACTGAAGAAAAACGGAGGGAAAAAACTGAGAAGAAAAACTGAGAAAAAAAGACTGAACAAACTGAAGAAAAACTTAGAAAAAAAACTGTGAAAAAAACTGTGAAAAAAAAGAACAGAGAAAAAAAACAGAAGAAAAACTTAGAAAAAAACTGCACAAAACTGTGAAAAAAAAGAACTGAGAAAAAAAACTGAGAAAAAACAGCAGAAAAACTGAGCAGAATAACTGAGAAAAAAAACTATTCAAAAAAACTGAAGAAAAACGGAGGAAAAAAACTGAGAAGAAAAACTGAGAAAAAAAGACTGAAAAAACTGAAGAAAATCTTACAATAAAATTGCACAAAACTGTGAAAAAAAAGAACTGAGAAAAAAAACTGAGAAAAAACAGCAGAAAAACTGAGCAGAATAACTGAGAAAAAAACTATTAAATAAAACTGAAGAAAAACGGAGGAATAAAACTGAGAAGAAAACCTGAGAAAAAAAGACTGAAAAAACTGAAGAAAAACTTAGAAAAAAAACTGTGAAAAAAACTGTGAAAAAAAAACTGAAGAAAAACTTAGAAAAAAACTGCACAAAACTGTGAAAAAAAAGAACTGAGAAAAAAAACTGAGAAAAAACTGAGCAGAAAAACTGAGCAGAATAACTGAGAAAAAAAAATATTCAAAAAAACTGAAGAAAAACGGAGGGAAAAAACTGAGAAGAAAAACTGAGAAAAAAAGACTGAACAAACTGAAGAAAAACTTAGAAAAAAAACTGTGAAAAAAACTGTGAAAAAAAAGAACAGAGAAAAAAAACAGAAGAAAAACTTAGAAAAAAACTGCACAAAACTGTGAAAAAAAAGAACTGAGAAAAAAAACTGAGAAAAAACAGCAGAAAAACTGAGCAGAATAACTGAGAAAAAAAACTATTCAAAAAAACTGAAGAAAAACGGAGGAAAAAAACTGAGAAGAAAAACTGAGAAAAAAAGACTGAAAAAACTGAAGAAAATCTTACAATAAAATTGCACAAAACTGTGAAAAATAAGAACTGAGAAAAAAAACTGAGAAAAAACAGCAGAAAAACTGAGCAGAATAACTGAGAAAAAAACTATTAAATAAAACTGAAGAAAAACGGAGGAATAAAACTGAGAAGAAAACCTGAGAAAAAAAGACTGAAAAAACTGAAGAAAAACTTAGGAAAAAACTGCACAAAACTGAGAAAAAAAAGAACTGAGAAAAAAACTGAGAAAAAACTGAGCAGAAAAACTGAGCAGAATAACTGAGAAAAAAAACTAATAAAAAAAACTGAAGAAAAACGGAGGAAAAAAACTGAGCGAAAAAACTGAGAAAAAAAGACTGAAAAAACTGAAGAAAAACTTAGAAAAAAAACTGTGAAAAAAACTGTGAAAAAAAAGAACTGAGAAAAAAAACTGAAGAAAAACTTAGAAAAAAACTGTGAAAAAAACTGTGAAAAAAAAGAACAGAAAAAAAAACTGAAGAAAAACTTAGAAAAAAACTGCACAAAACTGTGAAAAAAAAGAACTGAGAAAAAAAACTGAGAAAAAACTGAGCAGAAAAACTGAGCAGAATAACTGAGAAAAAAAAATATTCAAAAAAACTGAAGAAAAACGGAGGGAAAAAACTGAGAAGAAAAACTGAGAAAAAAAGACTGAACAAACTGAAGAAAAACTTAGAAAAAAAACTGGGAAAAAAACTGTGAAAAAAAAGAACAGAGAAAAAAAACAGAAGAAAAACTTAGAAAAAAACTGCACAAAACTGTGAAAAAAAAGAACTGAGAAAAAAAACTGAGAAAAAACAGCAGAAAAACTGAGCAGAATAACTGAGAAAAAAAACTATTCAAAAAAACTGAAGAAAAACGGAGGGAAAAAACTGAGAAGAAAAACTGAGAAAAAAAGACTGAAAAAACTGAAGAAAATCTTACAATAAAATTGCACAAAACTGTGAAAAATAAGAACTGAGAAAAAAAACTGAGAAAAAACAGCAGAAAAACTGAGCAGAATAACTGAGAAAAAAACTATTAAATAAAACTGAAGAAAAACGGAGGAATAAAACTGAGAAGAAAACCTGAGAAAAAAAGACTGAAAAAACTGAAGAAAAACTTAGAAAAAAAACTGTGAAAAAAACTGTGAAAAAAAAACTGAAGAAAAACTTAGAAAAAAACTGCACAAAACTGTGAAAAAAAAGAACTGAGAAAAAAAACTGAGAAAAAACTGAGCAGAAAAACTGAGCAGAATAACTGAGAAAAAAAAATATTCAAAAAAACTGAAGAAAAACGGAGGGAAAAAACTGAGAAGAAAAACTGAGAAAAAAAGACTGAACAAACTGAAGAAAAACTTAGAAAAAAAACTGTGAAAAAAACTGTGAAAAAAAAGAACAGAGAAAAAAAACAGAAGAAAAACTTAGAAAAAAACTGCACAAAACTGTGAAAAAAAAGAACTGAGAAAAAAAACTGAGAAAAAACAGCAGAAAAACTGAGCAGGATAACTGAGAAAAAAAACTATTAAAAAAAACTGAAGAAAAACGGAGGAAAAAAACTGAGAAGAAAAACTGAGAAAAAAAGACTGAAAAAACTGAAGAAAATCTTACAATAAAATTGCACAAAACTGTGAAAAATAAGAACTGAGAAAAAAAACTGAGAAAAAACAGCAGAAAAACTGAGCAGAATAACTGAGAAAAAAAACTATTCAAAAAAACTGAAGAAAAACGGAGGGAAAAAACTGAGAAGAAAAACTGAGAAAAAAAGACTGAAAAAACTGAAGAAAATCTTACAATAAAATTGCACAAAACTGTGAAAAATAAGAACTGAGAAAAAAAACTGAGAAAAAACAGCAGAAAAACTGAGCAGAATAACTGAGAAAAAAACTATTAAATAAAACTGAAGAAAAACGGAGGAATAAAACTGAGAAGAAAACCTGAGAAAAAAAGACTGAAAAAACTGAAGAAAAACTTAGAAAAAAAACTGTGAAAAAAACTGTGAAAAAAAAACTGAAGAAAAACTTAGAAAAAAACTGCACAAAACTGTGAAAAAAAAGAACTGAGAAAAAAAACTGAGAAAAAACTGAGCAGAAAAACTGAGCAGAATAACTGAGAAAAAAAAATATTCAAAAAAACTGAAGAAAAACGGAGGGAAAAAACTGAGAAGAAAAACTGAGAAAAAAAGACTGAACAAACTGAAGAAAAACTTAGAAAAAAAACTGTGAAAAAAACTGTGAAAAAAAAGAACAGAGAAAAAAAACAGAAGAAAAACTTAGAAAAAAACTGCACAAAACTGTGAAAAAAAAGAACTGAGAAAAAAAACTGAGAAAAAACAGCAGAAAAACTGAGCAGAATAACTGAGAAAAAAAACTATTAAAAAAAACTGAAGAAAAACGGAGGAAAAAAACTGAGAAGAAAAACTGAGAAAAAAAGACTGAAAAAACTGAAGAAAATCTTACAATAAAATTGCACAAAACTGTGAAAAATAAGAACTGAGAAAAAAAACTGAGAAAAAACAGCAGAAAAACTGAGCAGAATAACTGAGAAAAAAACTATTAAATAAAACTGAAGAAAAACGGAGGAATAAAACTGAGAAGAAAACCTGAGAAAAAAAGACTGAAAAAACTGAAGAAAAACTTAGGAAAAAACTGCACAAAACTGAGAAAAAAAAGAACTGAGAAAAAAACTGAGAAAAAACTGAGCAGAAAAACTGAGCAGAATAACTGAGAAAAAAAACTATTAAAAAAAACTGAAGAAAAACGGAGGAAAAAAACTGAGCAAAAAAACTGAGAAAAAAAGACTGAAAAAACTGAAGAAAAACTTAGAAAAAAAACTGTGAAAAAAACTGTGAAAAAAAAGAACTGAGAAAAAAAACTGAAGAAAAACTTAGAAAAAAACTGCACAAAACTGTGAAAAAAAAGAACTGAGAAAAAAAACTGAGAAAAAACAGCAGAAAAACTGAGCAGAATAACTGAGAGAAAAAAATTTAAAAAAAATGATGAAAAACGGAGGAAAAAACTGAGAAGAAAAACTGAGAAAAAAAGACTGAAGAAACTGAAGAAAAACTTAGAAAAAAACTGCACAAAACTGAGAAAAAAAAGAACTGAGAAAAAAAACTGAGAAAAAACTGATCAGAAAAACTGAGCAGAATAACTGAGAAAAAAAACTATTAAAAAAAACTGAAGAAAAACGGAGGAATAAATCTGAGAAGAAAAACTGAGAAAAAAAGACTGAAAAAACTGAAGAAAAACAGAAAAAAAACTGTGAAAAAAACTGTGAAAAAAAAGAACAGAAAAAAAAACTGAAGAAAAACTTAGAAAAAAACTGCACAAAACTGTGAAAAAAAAGAACTGAGAAAAAAAACTGAGAAAAAACTGAGCAGAAAAACTGAGCAGAATAACTGAGAAAAAAAAATATTCAAAAAAACTGAAGAAAAACGGAGGGAAAAAACTGAGAAGAAAAACTGAGAAAAAAAGACTGAACAAACTGAAGAAAAACTTAGAAAAAAAACTGGGAAAAAAACTGTGAAAAAAAAGAACAGAGAAAAAAAACAGAAGAAAAACTTAGAAAAAAACTGCACAAAACTGTGAAAAAAAAGAACTGAGAAAAAAAACTGAGAAAAAACAGCAGAAAAACTGAGCAGAATAACTGAGAAAAAAAACTATTCAAAAAAACTGAAGAAAAACGGAGGAAAAAAACTGAGAAGAAAAACTGAGAAAAAAAGACTGAAAAAACTGAAGAAAATCTTACAATAAAATTGCACAAAACTGTGAAAAATAAGAACTGAGAAAAAAAACTGAGAAAAAACAGCAGAAAAACTGAGCAGAATAACTGAGAAAAAAACTATTAAATAAAACTGAAGAAAAACGGAGGAATAAAACTGAGAAGAAAACCTGAGAAAAAAAGACTGAAAAAACTGAAGAAAAACTTAGAAAAAAAACTGTGAAAAAAACTGTGCAAAAAAAACTGAAGAAAAACTTAGAAAAAAACTGCACAAAACTGTGAAAAAAAAGAACTGAGAAAAAAAACTGAGAAAAAACTGAGCAGAAAAACTGAGCAGAATAACTGAGAAAAAAAAATATTCAAAAAAACTGAAGAAAAACGGAGGGAAAAAACTGAGAAGAAAAACTGAGAAAAAAAGACTGAACAAACTGAAGAAAAACTTAGAAAAAAAACTGTGAAAAAAACTGTGAAAAAAAAGAACAGAGAAAAAAAACAGAAGAAAAACTTAGAAAAAAACTGCACAAAACTGTGAAAAAAAAGAACTGAGAAAAAAAACTGAGAAAAAACAGCAGAAAAACTGAGCAGAATAACTGAGAAAAAAAACTATTCAAAAAAACTGAAGAAAAACGGAGGAAAAAAACTGAGAAGAAAAACTGAGAAAAAAAGACTGAAAAAACTGAAGAAAATCTTACAATAAAATTGCACAAAACTGTGAAAAATAAGAACTGAGAAAAAAAACTGAGAAAAAACAGCAGAAAAACTGAGCAGAATAACTGAGAAAAAAACTATTAAATAAAACTGAAGAAAAACGGAGGAATAAAACTGAGAAGAAAACCTGAGAAAAAAAGACTGAAAAAACTGAAGAAAAACTTAGGAAAAAACTGCACAAAACTGAGAAAAAAAAGAACTGAGAAAAAAACTGAGAAAAAACTGAGCAGAAAAACTGAGCAGAATAACTGAGAAAAAAAACTATTAAAAAAAACTGAAGAAAAACGGAGGAAAAAAACTGAGCGAAAAAACTGAGAAAAAAAGACTGAAAAAACTGAAGAAAAACTTAGAAAAAAACTGTGAAAAAAACTGTGAAAAAAAAGAACAGAAATAAAAACTGAAGAAAAACTTAGAAAAAAACTGCACAAAACTGTGAAAAAAAAGAACTGAGAAAAAAAACTGAGAAAAAACTGAGCAGAAAAACTGAGCAGAATAACTGAGAAAAAAAAATATTCAAAAAAACTGAAGAAAAACGGAGGGAAAAAACTGAGAAGAAAAACTGAGAAAAAAAGACTGAACAAACTGAAGAAAAACTTAGAAAAAAAACTGGGAAAAAAACTGTGAAAAAAAAGAACAGAGAAAAAAAACAGAAGAAAAACTTAGAAAAAAACTGCACAAAACTGTGAAAAAAAAGAACTGAGAAAAAAAACTGAGAAAAAACAGCAGAAAAACTGAGCAGAATAACTGAGAAAAAAAACTATTCAAAAAAACTGAAGAAAAACGGAGGAAAAAAACTGAGAAGAAAAACTGAGAAAAAAAGACTGAAAAAACTGAAGAAAATCTTACAATAAAATTGCACAAAACTGTGAAAAATAAGAACTGAGAAAAAAACTGAGAAAAAACTGAGCAGAAAAACTGAGCAGAATAACTGAGAAAAAAAGCTATTAAAAAAAACTGAAGAAAAACGGAGGAATAAAACTGAGAAGGAAACCTGAGAAAAAAAGACTGAAAAAACTGAAGAAAAACTGAGAAAAAAAACTGTGAAAAAAACTGTGAAAAAAAAGAACAGAAAAAAAAACTGAAGAAAAACTTAGAAAAAAACTGCACAAAACTGTGAAAAAAAAGAACTGAGAAAAAAAACTGAGAAAAAACTGAGCAGAAAAACTGAGCAGAATAACTGAGAAAAAAAAATATTCAAAAAAACTGAAGAAAAACGGAGGGAAAAAACTGAGAAGAAAAACTGAGAAAAAAAGACTGAACAAACTGAAGAAAAACTTAGGAAAAAACTGCACAAAACTGAGAAAAAAAAGAACTGAGAAAAAAAACTGAGAAAAAACAGCAGAAAAACTGAGCAGAATAACTGAAAAAAAAAACTATTAAAAAAAACTGAAGAAAAACGCAGGAAAAAACTGAGAAGAAAAACTGAGAAAAAAAGACTGAAAAAACTGAAGAAAAACTTAGAAAAAAAACGGAAAAAAACTGTGAAAAAAAAGAAATGAGAAAAAAAACTGAAGAAAAACTTGGAAAAAAACTGTGCACAAAACTGTGAAAAAAAAGAACTGAGAAAAAAAACTGAGCAGAAAAACTGAGCAGAAAAACTGAGAAAAAAACTATGAAAAAAATACTGAAGAAAAACACAGTAAAAAAACTGAGAAGAAAAACTGAGAAAAAAAGACTGAAGAAACTGAAGAAAAACTTAGGAAAAAACTGCACAAAACTGAGAAAAAAAAGAACTGAGAAAAAAACTGAGAAAAAACTGAGCAGAAAAACTGAGCAGAATAACTGAGAAAAAAAACTATTAAAAAAAACTGAAGAAAAACGGAGGAAAAAAACTGAGCGAAAAAACTGAGAAAAAAAGACTGAAAAAACTGAAGAAAAACTTAGAAAAAAAACTGTGAAAAAAACTGTGAAAAAAAAGAACTGAGAAAAAAAACTGAAGAAAAACTTAGAAAAAAACTGTGAAAAAAACTGTGAAAAAAAAGAACAGAAAAAAAAACTGAGAAAAAACAGCAGAAAAACTGAGCAGAATAACTGAGAAAAAAAACTATTCAAAAAAACTGATGAAAAACGGAGGAAAAAAACTGAGAAGAAAAACTGAGAAAAAAAGACTGAAAAAACTGAAGAAAATCTTACAATAAAATTGCACAAAACTGTGAAAAATAAGAACTGAGAAAAAAAACTGAGAAAAAACAGCAGAAAAACTGAGCAGAATAACTGAGAAAAAAACTATTAAATAAAACTGATGAAAAACGGAGGAATAAAACTGAGAAGAAAACCTGAGAAAAAAAGACTGAAAAAACTGAAGAAAAACTTAGGAAAAAACTGCACAAAACTGAGAAAAAAAAGAACTGAGAAAAAAACTGAGAAAAAACTGAGCAGAAAAACTGAGCAGAATAACTGAGAAAAAAATCTATTCAAAAAAACTGAAGAAAAACGGAGGAAAAAAACTGAGAAGAAAAACTGAGAAAAAAAGACTGAAAAAACTGAAGAAAATCTTAAAATAAAATTGCACAAAACTGTGAAAAAAAAGAACTGAGAAAAAAACTGAGAAAAAACAGCAGAAAAACTGAGCAGAATAACTGAGAAAAAAAGCTATTAAAAAAAACTGAAGAAAAACGGAGGAATAAAACTAAGAAAACCTGAGAAAAAAAGACTGAAAAAACTGAAGAAAAACTTAGAAAAAAAACTGTGAAAAAAACTGTGAAAAAAAAGAACAGAGAAAAAAAACAGAAGAAAAACTTAGAAAAAAACTGCACAAAACTGTGAAAAAAAAGAACTGAGAAAAACAACTGAGAAAAAACTGAGCAGAAAAACTTAGCAGAATAACTGAGAAAAAAAACTATTAAAAAAAATGAAGAAAAACGGAGGAAAAAAACTGAGAAGAAAAACTGAGAAAAAAAGACTGAAAAAACTGAAGAAAATCTCAAAATAAAATTGCACAAATCTGTGAAAAAAAGAACTGACAAAAAAAACTGAGAAAAAACAGCAGAAAATCTGAGCAGAATAACTGAGAAAAAAAACTATTAAAAAAACTGAAGAAAAACGGAGGAATAAAACTGAGAAGAAAACCTGAGAAAAAAAGACTGAAAAAACTGAAGAAAAACTTAGAAAAAAAACTGTGAAAAAAACTGTGAAAAAAAAGAACAGAGAAAAAAAACAGAAGAAAAACTTAGAAAAAAACTGCACAAAACGGTGAAAAAAAAGAACTGAGAAAAAAAACTGAGAAAAAACTGAGCAGAAAAACTGAGCAGAATAACTGAGAAAAAAAACTAATAAAAAAACTGAAGAAAAACGGAGGAAAAAAACTGAGAAGAAAAACTGAGAAAAAAAGACTGAACAAACTGAGGAAAAACTTAGGAAAAAACTGCACAAAACTGAGAAAAAAAAGAACTGAGAAAAAAAACTGAGAAAAAACAGCAGAAAAGCTGAGCAGAATAACTGAAAAAAAAACTATTAAAAAAAACTGAAGAAAAACGGAGGAAAAAACTGAGAAGAAAAACTGAGAAAAAAAGACTGAGAAAACTGAAAAAAACTGTGAAAAAAAAGAAATGAGAAAAAAAACTGAAGAAAAACTTGGAAAAAAACTGCACAAAACTGTGAAAAAAAAGAACTGAGAAAAAAAACTGAGAAAAAACTGAGCAGAAAAACTGAGCAGAAAACCTGAGAAAAAAACTATGAAAAAAATACAGAAGAAAAACGCAGTAAAAAAACTGAGAAGAAAAACTGAGAAAAAAAGACTGAAGAAACTGAAGAAAAACTTAGAAAAAAACTGCACAAAACTGTGAAAAAAAAGAACTGAGAAAAAAAACTGAGAAAAAACAGCAGAAAAACTGAGCAAAATAACTGAGAAAAAGAACTATTAAAAAAAACTGAAGAAAAACGGAGGAATAAAACTGAGAAGGAAACCTGAGAAAAAAAGACTGAAAAAACTGAAGAAAAACTTAGAAAAAAAACTGTGAAAAAAACTGTGAAAAAAAAGAACAGAAAAAAAACTGAAGAAAAACTTAGAAAAAAACTGCACAAAACTGTGAAAAAAAAGAACTGAGAAAAAAAACTGAGAAAAAACTGAGCAGAAAAACTGAGCAGAATAACTGAGAAAAAAAAATATTCAAAAAAACTGAAGAAAAACGGAGGGAAAAAACTGAGAAGAAAAACTGAGAAAAAAAGACTGAACAAACTGAAGAAAAACTTAGAAAAAAAACTGTGAAAAAAACTGTGAAAAAAAAGAACAGAGAAAAAAAACAGAAGAAAAACTTAGAAAAAAACTGCACAAAACTGTGAAAAAAAAGAACTGAGAAAAAAAACTGAGAAAAAACAGCAGAAAAACTGAGCAGAATAACTGAGAAAAAAAACTATTCAAAAAAACTGAAGAAAAACGGAGGAAAAAAACTGAGAAGAAAAACTGAGAAAAAAAGACTGAAGAAACTGAAGAAAAACTTAGAAAAAAACTGCACAAAACTGTGAAAAAAAAGAACTGAGAAAAAAAACTGAGAAAAAACAGCAGAAAAACTGAGCAAAATAACTGAGGAAAAGAACTATTAAAAAAACTGAAGAAAAACAGAGGAATAAAACTGAGAAGAAAACCTGAGAAAAAAAGACTGAAAAAACTGAAGAAAAACTTAGAAAAAAAACTGTGAAAAAAACTGTGAAAAAAAAGAACTGAGAAAAAAAACTGAAGAAAAACTTAGAAAAAAACTGCACAAAACTGTGAAAAAAAAGAACTGAGAAAAAAAACTGAGAAAAAACAGCAGAAAAACTGAGCAGAATAACTGAGAAAAAAAACTATTCAAAAAAACTGAAGAAAAACGGAGGAAAAAAACTGAGAAGAAAAACTGAGAAAAATAGACTGAAAAAACTGAAGAAAATCTTACAATAAAATTGCACAAAACTGTGGAAAAATAAGAACTGAGAAAAAAAACTGAGAAAAAACAGCAGAAAAACTGAGCAGAATAACTGAGAAAAAAACTATTAAATAAAACTGAAGAAAAACGGAGGAATAAAACTGAGAAGAAAACCTGAGAAAAAAAGACTGAAAAAACTGAAGAAAAACTTAGAAAAAAAACTGTGAAAAAAACTGTGAAAAAAAAGAACAGAAAAAAAAACTGAAGAAAAACTTAGAAAAAAACTGCACAAAACTGTGAAAAAAAAGAACTGAGAAAAAAAACTGAGAAAAAACTGAGCAGAAAAACTGAGCAGAATAACTGAGAAAAAAAAATATTCAAAAAAACTGAAGAAAAACGGAGGGAAAAAACTGAGAAGAAAAACTGAGAAAAAAAGACTGAACAAACTGAAGAAAAACTTAGAAAAAAAACTGTGAAAAAAACTGTGAAAAAAAAGAACAGAGAAAAAAAACAGAAGAAAAACTTAGAAAAAAACTGCACAAAACTGTGAAAAAAAAGAACTGAGAAAAAAAACTGAGAAAAAACAGCAGAAAAACTGAGCAGAATAACTGAGAAAAAAAACTATTCAAAAAAACTGAAGAAAAACGGAGGAAAAAAACTGAGAAGAAAAACTGAGAAAAAAAGACTGAAAAAACTGAAGAAAATCTTACAATAAAATGGCACAAAACTGTGAAAAATAAGAACTGAGAAAAAAAACTGAGAAAAAACAGCAGAAAAACTGAGCAGAATAACTGAGAAAAAAACTATTAAATAAAACTGAAGAAAAACGGAGGAATAAAACTGAGAAGAAAACCTGAGAAAAAAAGACTGAAAAAACTGAAGAAAAACTTAGGAAAAAACTGCACAAAACTGAGAAAAAAAAGAACTGAGAAAAAAACTGAGAAAAAACTGAGCAGAAAAACTGAGCAGAATAACTGAGAAAAAAAACTATTAAAAAAAACTGAAGAAAAACGGAGGAAAAAAACTGAGCGAAAAAACTGAGAAAAAAAGACTGAAAAAACTGAAGAAAAACTTAGAAAAAAAACTGTGAAAAAAACTGTGAAAAAAAAGAACTGAGAAAAAAAACTGAAGAAAAACTTAGAAAAAAACTGCACAAAACTGTGAAAAAAAAGAACTGAGAAAAAAAACTGAGAAAAAACAGCAGAAAAACTGAGCAGAATAACTGAGAAAAAAAAATTTAAAAAAAAATGATGAAAAACGGAGGAAAAAACTGAGAAGAAAAACTGAGAAAAAAAAGACTGAAGAAACTGAAGAAAAACTTAGAAAAAAACTGCACAAAACTGAGAAAAAAAAGAACTGAGAAAAAAAACTGAGAAAAAACTGAGCAGAAAAACTGAGCAGAATAACTGAGAAAAAAAACTATTAAAAAAAACTGAAGAAAAACGGAGGAATAAATCTGAGAAGAAAAACTGAGAAAAAAAGACTGAAAAAACTGAAGAAAAACAGAAAAAAAACTGTGAAAAAAACTGAAAAAAAAGAACTGAGAAAAAAAAACTGAATAAAAACTTAGAAAAAAACTGCACAAAACTGTGAAAAAAAAGAACTGAGAAAAAAAACTGAGAAAAAACTGAGCAGAATAACTGAGCAGAATAACTGAGAAAAAAAACTATTAAAAAAAACTGATGAAAAATGGAGGAAAAACTGAGAAGAAAAACTGAGAAAAAAAGACTGAAGAAACTGAAGAAAAACTTAGAAAAAAACTGCACAAAACTGTGAAAAAAAAGAACTGAGAAAAAAAACTGAGAAAAAACAGCAGAAAAACTGAGCAGAATAACTGAGAAAAAAAACTATTAAAAAAAACTGAAGAAAACCGGAGGATTAAATCTGAGAAGCAAAACTGAGAAAAAAAGACTGAAAAAACTGAAGAAAAATTTAGAAAAAAAACTGTGAAAAAAACTGTGGAAAAAAAGAACTGAGAAAAAAAACTGAAGAAAAACTTAGAAAAAAACTGCACAAAACTGTGAAAAAAAAGAACTGAGAAAAAAAACTGAGAAAAAACTGAGCAGAAAAACTGAGCAGAATAACTGAGAAAAAAATCTATTCAAAAAAACTGAAGAAAAACGGAGGAAAAAAACTGAGAAGAAAAACTGAGAAAAAAAGACTGAAAAAACTGAAGAAAATCTTAAAATAAAATTGCACAAAACTGTGAAAAAAAAGAACTGAGAAAAAAACTGAGAAAAAACAGCAGAAAAACTGAGCAGAATAACTGAGAAAAAAAGCTATTAAAAAAAACTGAAGAAAAACGGAGGAATAAAACTGAGAAGAAAACCTGAGAAAAAAAGACTGAAAAAACTGAAGAAAAACTTAGAAAAAAAACTGTGAAAAAAACTGTGAAAAAAAAGAACAGAGAAAAAAAACAGAAGAAAAACTTAGAAAAAAACTGCACAAAACTGTGAAAAAAAAGAACTGAGAAAAACAACTGAGAAAAAACAGCAGAAAAACTGAGCAGAATAACTGAGAAAAAAAACTATTAAAAAAAATGAAGAAAAACGGAGGAAAAAAACTGAGAAGAAAAACTGAGAAAAAAAGACTGAAAAAACTGAAGAAAATCTCAAAATAAAATTGCACAAATCTGTGAAAAAAAGAACTGAGAAAAAAAACTGAGAAAAAACAGCAGAAAATCTGAGCAGAATAACTGAGGAAAAAAACTATTAAAAAAAACTGAAGAAAAACGGAGGAATAAAACTGAGAAGAAAACCTGAGAAAAAAAGACTGAACAAACTGAAGAAAAACTTAGAAAAAAAACTGAGAAAAAAACTGTGAAAAAAAAGAACAGAGAAAAAAAACAGAAGAAAAACTTAGAAAAAAAGCTGCACAAAACGGTGAAAAAAAAGAACTGAGAAAAAAAACTGAGAAAAAACTGAGCAGAAAAACTGAGCAGAATAACTGAGAAAAAAAACTATTAAAAAAAACTGAAGAAAAACGGAGGAAAAAAACTGAGAAGAAAAACTGAGAAAAAAAGACTGAACAAACTGAGGAAAAACTTAGGAAAAAACTGCACAAAACTGAGAAAAAAAAGAACTGAGAAAAAAAACTGAGAAAAAACAGCAGAAAAACTGAGCAGAATAACTGAAAAAAAAACTATTAAAAAAAACTGAAGAAAAACGGAGGAAAAAACTGAGAAGAAAAACTGAGAAAAAAAGACTGAAAAAACTGAAGAAAAACTTAGAAAAAAAACTGAAAAAAACTGTGAAAAAAAAGAAATGAGAAAAAAAACTGAAGAAAAACTTGGAAAAAAACTGTGCACAAAACTGTGAAAAAAAAGAACTGAGAAAAAAACTGAGAAAAAACTGAGCAGAAAAACTGAGCAGAAAAACTGAGAAAAAAACTATGAAAAAAATACTGAAGAAAAACGCAGTAAAAAAACTGAGAAGAAAAACTGAGAAAAAAAGACTGAAGAAACTGAAGAAAAACTTAGAAAAAAACTGCACAAAACTGTGAAAAAAAAGAACTGAGAAAAAAAACTGAGAAAAAACAGCAGAAAAACTGAGCAAAATAACTGAGAAAAAGAACTATTAAAAAAAACTGAAGAAAAACGGAGGAATAAAACTGAGAAGGAAACCTGAGAAAAAAAGACTGAAAAAACTGAAGAAAAACTTAGAAAAAAAACTGTGAAAAAAACTGTGAAAAAAAAGAACAGAAAAAAAAACTGAAGAAAAACTTAGAAAAAAACTGCACAAAACTGTGAAAAAAAAGAACTGAGAAAAAAAACTGAGAAAAAACTGAGCAGAAAAACTGAGCAGAATAACTGAGAAAAAAAAATATTCAAAAAAACTGAAGAAAAACGGAGGGAAAAACCTGAGAAGAAAAACTGAGAAAAAAAGACTGAACAAACTGAAGAAAAACTTAGAAAAAAAACTGTGAAAAAAACTGTGAAAAAAAAGAACAGAGAAAAAAAACAGAAGAAAAACTTAGAAAAAAACTGCACAAAACTGTGAAAAAAAAGAACTGAGAAAAAAAACTGAGAAAAAACAGCAGAAAAACTGAGCAGAATAACTGAGAAAAAAAACTATTCAAAAAAACTGAAGAAAAACGGAGGAAAAAAACTGAGAAGAAAAACTGAGAAAAAAAGACTGAAAAAACTGAAGAAAATCTTACAATAAAATTGCACAAAACTGTGAAAAATAAGAACTGAGAAAAAAACAGAGAAAAAACAGCAGAAAAACTGAGCAGAATAACTGAGAAAAAAACTATTAAATAAAACTGAAGAAAAACGGAGGAATAAAACTGAGAAGAAAACCTGAGAAAAAAAGACTGAAAAAACTGAAGAAAAACTTAGAAAAAAAACTGTGAAAAAAACTGTGAAAAAAAAGAACAGAAAAAAAAACTGAAGAAAAACTTAGAAAAAAACTGCACAAAACTGTGAAAAAAAAGAACTGAGAAAAAAAACTGAGAAAAAACTGAGCAGAAAAACTGAGCAGAATAACTGAGAAAAAAAAATATTCAAAAAAACTGAAGAAAAACGGAGGGAAAAAACTGAGAAGAAAAACTGAGAAAAAAAGACTGAACAAACTGAAGAAAAACTTAGAAAAAAAACTGTGAAAAAAACTGTGAAAAAAAAGAACAGAGAAAAAAAACAGAAGAAAAACTTAGAAAAAAACTGCACAAAACTGTGAAAAAAAAGAACTGAGAAAAAAAACTGAGAAAAAACAGCAGAAAAACTGAGCAGAATAACTGAGAAAAAAAACTATTCAAAAAAACTGAAGAAAAAGGGAGGAAAAAAACTGAGAAGAAAAACTGAGAAAAAAAGACTGAAAAAACTGAAGAAAATCTTACAATAAAATTGCACAAAACTGTGAAAAATAAGAACTGAGAAAAAAAACTGAGAAAAAACAGCAGAAAAACTGAGCAGAATAACTGAGAAAAAAACTATTAAATAAAACTGAAGAAAAACGGAGGAATAAAACTGAGAAGAAAACCTGAGAAAAAAGACTGAAAAAACTGAAGAAAAACTTAGAAAAAAAACTGTGAAAAAAACTGTGAAAAAAAAGAACAGAAAAAAAAACTGAAGAAAAACTTAGAAAAAAACTGCACAAAACTGTGAAAAAAAAGAACTGAGAAAAAAAACTGAGAAAAAACTGAGCAGAAAAACTGAGCAGAATAACTGAGAAAAAAAAATATTCAAAAAAACTGAAGAAAAACGGAGGGAAAAAACTGAGAAGAAAAACTGAGAAAAAAAGACTGAACAAACTGAAGAAAAACTTAGAAAAAAAACTGTGAAAAAAACTGTGAAAAAAAAGAACAGAGAAAAAAAACAGAAGAAAAACTTAGAAAAAAACTGCACAAAACTGTGAAAAAAAAGAACTGAGAAAAAAAACTGAGAAAAAACAGCAGAAAAACTGAGCAGAATAACTGAGAAAAAAAACTATTCAAAAAAACTGAAGAAAAACGGAGGAAAAAAACTGAGAAGAAAAACTGAGAAAAAAAGACTGAAAAAACTGAAGAAAAACTTAGAAAAAAAACTGTGAAAAAAACTGTGAAAAAAAAGAACAGAAAAAAAAACTGAAGAAAAACTTAGAAAAAAACTGCACAAAACTGTGAAAAAAAAGAACTGAGAAAAAAACTGAGAAAAAACAGCAGAAAAACTGAGCAGAATAACTGAGAAAAAAAGCTATTAAAAAAAACTGAAGAAAAACGGAGGAATAAAACTGAGAAGTAAACCTGAGAAAAAAAGACTGAAAAAACTGAAGAAAAACTTAGAAAAAAAACTGTGAAAAAAACTGTGAAAAAAAAGAACAGAGAAAAAAAACAGAAGAAAAACTTAGAAAAAAACTGCACAAAACTGTGAAAAAAAAGAACTGAGAAAAACAACTGAGAAAAAACAGCAGAAAAACTGAGCAGAATAACTGAGAAAAAAAACTATTAAAAAAAATGAAGAAAAACGGAGGAAAAAAACTGAGAAGAAAAACTGAGAAAAAAAGACTGAAAAAACTGAAGAAAATCTCAAAATAAAATTGCACAAATCTGTGAAAAAAAGAACTGAGAAAAAAAACTGAGAAAAAACAGCAGAAAATCTGAGCAGAATAACTGAGAAAAAAAACTATTAAAAAAAACTGAAGAAAAACGGAGGAATAAAACTGAGAAGAAAACCTGAGAAAAAAAGACTGAAAAAACTGAAGAAAAACTTAGAAAAAAAACTGAGAAAAAAACTGTGAAAAAAAAGAACAGAGAAAAAAAACAGAAGAAAAACTTAGAAAAAAACTGCACAAAACGGTGAAAAAAAAGAACTGAGAAAAAAAACTGAGAAAAAACTGAGCAGAAAAACAAAGCAGAATAACTGAGAAAAAAAACTATTAAAAAAAACTGAAGAAAAACGGAGGAAAAAAACTGAGAAGAAAAACTGAGAAAAAAAGACTGAAAAAACTGAAGAAAAACTTAGAAAAAAAACTGTGAAAAAAACTGTGAAAAAAAAGAACAGAGAAAAAAAACAGAAGAAAAACTTAGAAAAAAACTGCACAAAACTGTGAAAAAAAAGAACTGAGAAAAACAACTGAGAAAAAACAGCAGAAAAACTGAGCAAAATAACTGAGGAAAAGAACTATTTAAAAAAACTGAAGAAAAACGGAGGAATAAAACTGAGAAGAAAACCTGAGAAAAAAAGACTGAAAAAACTGAAGAAAAACTTAGAAAAAAAACTGTGAAAAAAACTGTGAAAAAAAAGAACTGAGAAAAAAAACTGAGAAAAAACAGCAGAAAAACTGAGCAGAATAACTGAGAAAAAAAACTATTCAAAAAAACTGAAGAAAAACGGAGGAAAAAAACTGAGAAGAAAAACTGAGAAAAAAAGACTGAAAAAACTGAAGAAAATCTTACAATAAAATTGCACAAAACTGTGAAAAATAAGAACTGAGAAAAAAAACTGAGAAAAAACAGCAGAAAAACTGAGCAGAATAACTGAGAAAAAAACTATTAAATAAAACTGAAGAAAAACGGAGGAATAAAACTGAGAAGAAAAACTGAGAAAAAAAGACTGAAAAAACTGAAGAAAAACTTAGAAAAAAAACTGTGAAAAAAACCGTGAAAAAAAAGAACAGAGAAAAAAAACAGAAGAAAAACTTAGAAAAAAACTGCACAAAACTGTGAAAAAAAAGAACTGAGAAAAACAACTGAGAAAAAACAGCAGAAAAACTGAGCAAAATAACTGAGGAAAAGAACTATTAAAAAAAACTGAAGAAAAACGGAGGAATAAAACTGAGAAGAAAACCTGAGAAAAAAAGACTGAAAAAACTGAAGAAAAACTTAGAAAAAAAACTGTGAAAAAAACTGTGAAAAAAAAGAACTGAGAAAAAAAACTGAGAAAAAACAGCAGAAAAACTGAGCAGAATAACTGAGAAAAAAAACTATTCAAAAAAACTGAAGAAAAACGGAGGAAAAAAACTGAGAAGAAAAACTGAGAAAAAAAGACTGAAAAAACTGAAGAAAATCTTACAATAAAATTGCACAAAACTGTGAAAAATAAGAACTGAGAAAAAAAACTGAGAAAAAACAGCAGAAAAACTGAGCAGAATAACTGAGAAAAAAACTATTAAATAAAACTGAAGAAAAACGGAGGAATAAAACTGAGAAGAAAACCTGAGAAAAAAGACTGAAAAAACTGAAGAAAAACTTAGAAAAAAAACTGTGAAAAAAACTGTGAAAAAAAAGAACAGAAAAAAAAACTGAAGAAAAACTTAGAAAAAAACTGCACAAAACTGTGAAAAAAAAGAACTGAGAAAAAAACTGAGAAAAAACAGCAGAAAAACTGAGCAGAATAACTGAGAAAAAAAGCTATTAAAAAAAACTGAAGAAAAACGGAGGAATAAAACTGAGAAGTAAACCTGAGAAAAAAAGACTGAAAAAACTGAAGAAAAACTTAGAAAAAAAACTGTGAAAAAAACTGTGAAAAAAAAGAACAGAGAAAAAAAACAGAAGAAAAACTTAGAAAAAAACTGCACAAAACTGTGAAAAAAAAGAACTGAGAAAAACAACTGAGAAAAAACAGCAGAAAAACTGAGCAGAATAACTGAGAAAAAAAACTATTAAAAAAAATGAAGAAAAACGGAGGAAAAAAACTGAGAAGAAAAACTGAGAAAAAAAGACTGAAAAAACTGAAGAAAATCTCAAAATAAAATTGCACAAATCTGTGAAAAAAAGAACTGAGAAAAAAAACTGAGAAAAAACAGCAGAAAATCTGAGCAGAATAACTGAGAAAAAAAACTATTAAAAAAAACTGAAGAAAAACGGAGGAATAAAACTGAGAAGAAAACCTGAGAAAAAAAGACTGAAAAAACTGAAGAAAAACTTAGAAAAAAAACTGAGAAAAAAACTGTGAAAAAAAAGAACAGAGAAAAAAAACAGAAGAAAAACTTAGAAAAAAACTGCACAAAACGGTGAAAAAAAAGAACTGAGAAAAAAAACTGAGAAAAAACTGAGCAGAAAAACTGAGCAGAATAACTGAGAAAAAAAACTATTAAAAAAAACTGAAGAAAAACGGAGGAAAAAACTGAGAAGAAAAACTGAGAAAAAAAGACTGAAAAAACTGAAGAAAAACTTAGAAAAAAAACTGTGAAAAAAACTGTGAAAAAAAAGAACAGAGAAAAAAAACAGAAGAAAAACTTAGAAAAAAACTGCACAAAACTGTGAAAAAAAAGAACTGAGAAAAACAACTGAGAAAAAACAGCAGAAAAACTGAGCAAAATAACTGAGGAAAAGAACTATTAAAAAAAACTGAAGAAAAACGGAGGAATAAAACTGAGAAGAAAACCTGAGAAAAAAAGACTGAAAAAACTGAAGAAAAACTTAGAAAAAAAACTGTGAAAAAAACTGTGAAAAAAAAGAACTGAGAAAAAAAACTGAGAAAAAACAGCAGAAAAACTGAGCAGAATAACTGAGAAAAAAAACTATTCAAAAAAACTGAAGAAAAACGGAGGAAAAAAACTGAGAAGAAAAACTGAGAAAAAAAGACTGAAAAAACTGAAGAAAATCTTACAATAAAATTGCACAAAACTGTGAAAAATAAGAACTGAGAAAAAAACTGAGAAAAAACAGCAGAAAAACTGAGCAGAATAACTGAGAAAAAAACTATTAAATAAAACTGAAGAAAAACGGAGGAATAAAACTGAGAAGAAAACCTGAGAAAAAAAGACTGAAAAAACTGAAGAAAAACTTAGAAAAAAAACTGTGAAAAAAACTGTGAAAAAAAAGAACAGAAAAAAAAACTGAAGAAAAACTTAGAAAAAAACTGCACAAAACTGTGAAAAAAAAGAACTGAGAAAAAAACTGAGAAAAAACAGCAGAAAAACTGAGCAGAATAACTGAGAAAAAAAGCTATTAAAAAAAACTGAAGAAAAACGGAGGAATAAAACTGAGAAGTAAACCTGAGAAAAAAAGACTGAAAAAACTGAAGAAAAACTTAGAAAAAAAACTGTGAAAAAAACTGTGAAAAAAAAGAACAGAGAAAAAAAACAGAAGAAAAACTTAGAAAAAAACTGCACAAAACTGTGAAAAAAAAGAACTGAGAAAAACAACTGAGAAAAAACAGCAGAAAAACTGAGCAGAATAACTGAGAAAAAAAACTATTAAAAAAAATGAAGAAAAACGGAGGAAAAAAACTGAGAAGAAAAACTGAGAAAAAAAGACTGAAAAAACTGAAGAAAATCTCAAAATAAAATTGCACAAATCTGTGAAAAAAAGAACTGAGAAAAAAAACTGAGAAAAAACAGCAGAAAATCTGAGCAGAATAACTGAGAAAAAAAACTATTAAAAAAAACTGAAGAAAAACGGAGGAATAAAACTGAGAAGAAAACCTGAGAAAAAAAGACTGAAAAAACTGAGGAAAAACTTAGAAAAAAAACTGAGAAAAAAACTGTGAAAAAAAAGAACAGAGAAAAAAAACAGAAGAAAAACTTAGAAAAAAACTGCACAAAACGGTGAAAAAAAAGAACTGAGAAAAAAAACTGAGAAAAAACTGAGCAGAAAAACTGAGCAGAATAACTGAGAAAAAAAACTATTAAAAAAAACTGAAGAAAAACGGAGGAAAAAAACTGAGAAGAAAAACTGAGAAAAAAAGACTGAAAAAACTGAAGAAAAACTTAGAAAAAAAACTGTGAAAAAAACTGTGAAAAAAAAGAACAGAGAAAAAAAACAGAAGAAAAACTTAGAAAAAAACTGCACAAAACTGTGAAAAAAAAGAACTGAGAAAAACAACTGAGAAAAAACAGCAGAAAAACTGAGCAAAATAACTGAGGAAAAGAACTATTAAAAAAAACTGAAGAAAAACGGAGGAATAAAACTGAGAAGAAAACCTGAGAAAAAAAGACTGAAAAAACTGAAGAAAAACTTAGAAAAAAAACTGTGAAAAAAACTGTGAAAAAAAAGAACTGAGAAAAAAAACTGAGAAAAAACAGCAGAAAAACTGAGCAGAATAACTGAGAAAAAAAACTATTCAAAAAAACTGAAGAAAAACGGAGGAAAAAAACTGAGAAGAAAAACTGAGAAAAAAAGACTGAAAAAACTGAAGAAAATCTTACAATAAAATTGCACAAAACTGTGAAAAATAAGAACTGAGAAAAAAACAGAGAAAAAACAGCAGAAAAACTGAGCAGAATAACTGAGAAAAAAAAATATTCAAAAAAACTGAAGAAAAACGGAGGGAAAAAACTGAGAAGAAAAACTGAGAAAAAAAGACTGAACAAACTGAAGAAAAACTTAGAAAAAAAACTGTGAAAAAAACTGTGAAAAAAAAGAACAGAGAAAAAAAACAGAAGAAAAACTTAGAAAAAAACTGCACAAAACTGTGAAAAAAAAGAACTGAGAAAAAAAACTGAGAAAAAACAGCAGAAAAACTGAGCAGAATAACTGAGAAAAAAAACTATTCAAAAAAACTGAAGAAAAACGGAGGAAAAAAACTGAGAAGAAAAACTGAGAAAAAAAGACTGAAAAAACTGAAGAAAATCTTACAATAAAATTGCACAAAACTGTGAAAAATAAGAACTGAGAAAAAAACTGAGAAAAAACAGCAGAAAAACTGAGCAGAATAACTGAGAAAAAAACTATTAAATAAAACTGAAGAAAAACGGAGGAATAAAACTGAGAAGAAAAACTGAGAAAAAAAGACTGAACAAACTGAAGAAAAACTTAGAAAAAAAACTGTGAAAAAAACTGTGAAAAAAAAGAACAGAGAAAAAAAACAGAAGAAAAACTTAGAAAAAAACTGCACAAAACTGTGAAAAAAAAGAACTGAGAAAAAAAACTGAGAAAAAACAGCAGAAAAACTGAGCAGAATAACTGAGAAAAAAAACTATTCAAAAAAACTGAAGAAAAACGGAGGAAAAAAACTGAGAAGAAAAACTGAGAAAAAAAGACTGAAAAAACTGAAGAAAATCTTACAATAAAATTGCACAAAACTGTGAAAAAAAAGAACTGAGAAAAAAACTGAGAAAAAACAGCAGAAAAACTGAGCAGAATAACTGAGAAAAAAACTATTAAATAAAACTGAAGAAAAACGGAGGAATAAAACTGAGAAGAAAACCTGAGAAAAAAGACTGAAAAAACTGAAGAAAAACTTAGAAAAAAAACTGTGAAAAAAACTGTGAAAAAAAAGAACAGAAAAAAAAACTGAAGAAAAACTTAGAAAAAAACTGCACAAAACTGTGAAAAAAAAGAACTGAGAAAAAAAACTGAGAAAAAACTGAGCAGAAAAACTGAGCAGAATAACTGAGAAAAAAAAATATTCAAAAAAACTGAAGAAAAACGGAGGGAAACAACTGAGAAGAAAATCTGAGAAAAAAAGACTGAACAAACTGAAGAAAAACTTAGAAAAAAAACTGTGAAAAAAACTGTGAAAAAAAAGAACAGAGAAAAAAAACAGAAGAAAAACTTAGAAAAAAACTGCACAAAACTGTGAAAAAAAAGAACTGAGAAAAAAAACTGAGAAAAAACAGCAGAAAAACTGAGCAGAATAACTGAGAAAAAAAACTATTCAAAAAAACTGAAGAAAAACGGAGGAAAAAAACTGAGAAGAAAAACTGAGAAAAAAAGACTGAAAAAACTGAAGAAAATCTTACAATAAAATTGCACAAAACTGTGAAAAATAAGAACTGAGAAAAAAAACTGAGAAAAAACAGCAGAAAAACTGAGCAGAATAACTGAGAAAAAAACTATTAAATAAAACTGAAGAAAAACGGAGGAATAAAACTGAGAAGAAAACCTGAGAAAAAAAGACTGAAAAAACTGAAGAAAAACTTAGGAAAAAACTGCACAAAACTGAGAAAAAAAAGAACTGAGAAAAAAACTGAGAAAAAACTGAGCAGAAAAACTGAGCAGAATAACTGAGAAAAAAAACTATTAAAAAAACTGAAGAAAAACGGAGGAATAAATCTGAGAAGAAAAACTGAGAAAAAAAGACTGAAAAAACTGAAGAAAAATAGAAAAAAAACTGTGAAAAAAACTGTGAAAAAAAAGAACTGAGGAAAAAAAACTGAAGAAAAACTTAGAAAAAAACTGCACAAAACTGTGAAAAAAAAGAACTGAGAAAAAAAACTGAGAAAAAACTGAGCAGAAAAACTGAGCAGAATAACTGAGAAAAAAAAATATTCAAAAAAACTGAAGAAAAACGGAGGGAAAAAACTGAGAAGAAAAACTGAGAAAAAAAGACTGAACAAACTGAAGAAAAACTTAGAAAAAAAACTGTGAAAAAAACTGTGAAAAAAAAGAACAGAGAAAAAAAACAGAAGAAAAACTTAGAAAAAAACTGCACAAAACTGTGAAAAAAAAGAACTGAGAAAAAAAACTGAGAAAAAACAGCAGAAAAACTGAGCAGAATAACTGAGAAAAAAAACTATTCAAAAAAACTGAAGAAAAACGGAGGAAAAAAACTGAGAAGAAAAACTGAGAAAAAAAGACTGAAAAAACTGAAGAAAATCTTAAAATAAAATTGCACAAAACTGTGAAAAAAAAGAACTGAGAAAAAAACTGAGAAAAAACAGCAGAAAAACTGAGCAGAATAACTGAGAAAAAAAGCTATTAAAAAAAACTGAAGAAAAACGGAGGAATAAAACTGAGAAGAAAACCTGAGAAAAAAAGACTGAAAAAACTGAAGAAAAACTTAGAAAAAAAACTGTGAAAAAAACTGTGAAAAAAAAGAACAGAGAAAAAAAACAGAAGAAAAACTTAGAAAAAAACTGCACAAAACGGTGAAAAAAAAGAACTGAGAAAAAAAACTGAGAAAAAACTGAGCAGAAAAACTGAGCAGAATAACTGAGAAAAAAAACTATTAAAAAAAACTGAAGAAAAACGGAGGAAAAAAACTGAGAAGAAAAACTGAGAAAAAAAGACTGAAAAAACTGAAGAAAAACTTAGAAAAAAAACGGAAAAAAACTGTGAAAAAAAAGAAATGAGAAAAAAAACTGAGAAAAAACAGCAGAATAACTGAGCAGAATAACTGAGAAAAAAAACTATTAAAAAAAACTGATGAAAAATGGAGGAAAAACTGAGAAGAAAAACTGAGAAAAAAAGACTGAAGAAACTGAAGAAAAACTTAGAAAAAAACTGCACAAAACTGTGAAAAAAAAGAACTGAGAAAAAAAAATGAGAAAAAACAGCAGAAAAACTGAGCAGAATAACTGAGAAAAAAAACTATTAAAAAAAACTGAAGAAAACCGGAGGATTAAATCTGAGAAGAAAAACTGAGAAAAAAAGACTGAAAAAACTGAAGAAAAACTTAGAAAAAAAACTGTGAAAAAACTGTGGAAAAAAAGAACTGAGAAAAAAAACTGAAGAAAAACTTAGAAAAAAACTGCACAAAACTGTGAAAAAAAAGAACTGAGAAAAAAAACTGAGAAAAAACTGAGCAGAAAAACTGAGCAGAATAACTGAGAAAAAAATCTATTCAAAAAAACTGAAGAAAAACGGAGGAAAAAACTGAGAAGAAAAACTGAGAAAAAAAGACTGAAAAAACTGAAGAAAATCTTAAAATAAAATTGCACAAAACTGTGAAAAAAAAGAAATGAGAAAAAAAACTGAGAAAAAACAGCAGAAAAACTGAGCAGAATAACTGAGAAAAAAAACTATTAAAAAAAACTGAAGAAAAACGGAGGAATAAAACTGAGAAGAAAACCTGAGAAAAAAAGACTGAAAAAACTGAAGAAAATCTTACAATAAAATTGCACAAAACTGTGAAAAATAAGAACTGAGAAAAAAAACTGAGAAAAAACAGCAGAAAAACTGAGCAGAATAACTGAGAAAAAAACTATTAAATAAAACTGAAGAAAAACGGAGGAATAAAACTGAGAAGAAAACCTGAGAAAAAAAGACTGAAAAAACTGAAGAAAAACTTAGGAAAAAACTGCACAAAACTGAGAAAAAAAAGAACTGAGAAAAAAACTGAGAAAAAACTGAGCAGAAAAACTGAGCAGAATAACTGAGAAAAAAAACTATTAAAAAAACTGAAGAAAAACGGAGGAATAAATCTGAGAAGAAAAACTGAGAAAAAAAGACTGAAAAAACTGAAGAAAAATAGAAAAAAAACTGTGAAAAAAACTGTGAAAAAAAAGAACTGAGGAAAAAAAACTGAAGAAAAACTTAGAAAAAAACTGCACAAAACTGTGAAAAAAAAGAACTGAGAAAAAAAACTGAGAAAAAACTGAGCAGAAAAACTGAGCAGAATAACTGAGAAAAAAAAATATTCAAAAAAACTGAAGAAAAACGGAGGGAAAAAACTGAGAAGAAAAACTGAGAAAAAAAGACTGAACAAACTGAAGAAAAACTTAGAAAAAAAACTGTGAAAAAAACTGTGAAAAAAAAGAACAGAGAAAAAAAACAGAAGAAAAACTTAGAAAAAAACTGCACAAAACTGTGAAAAAAAAGAACTGAGAAAAAAAACTGAGAAAAAACAGCAGAAAAACTGAGCAGAATAACTGAGAAAAAAAACTATTCAAAAAAACTGAAGAAAAACGGAGGAAAAAAACTGAGAAGAAAAACTGAGAAAAAAAGACTGAAAAAACTGAAGAAAATCTTAAAATAAAATTGCACAAAACTGTGAAAAAAAAGAACTGAGAAAAAAACTGAGAAAAAACAGCAGAAAAACTGAGCAGAATAACTGAGAAAAAAAGCTATTAAAAAAAACTGAAGAAAAACGGAGGAATAAAACTGAGAAGAAAACCTGAGAAAAAAAGACTGAAAAAACTGAAGAAAAACTTAGAAAAAAAACTGTGAAAAAAACTGTGAAAAAAAAGAACAGAGAAAAAAAACAGAAGAAAAACTTAGAAAAAAACTGCACAAAACGGTGAAAAAAAAGAATTGAGAAAAACAACTGAGAAAAAACAGCAGAAAAACTGAGCAGAATAACTGAGAAAAAAAACTATTAAAAAAAATGAAGAAAAACGGAGGAAAAAAACTGAGAAGAAAAACTGAGAAAAAAAGACTGAAAAAACTGAAGAAAATCTCAAAATAAAATTGCACAAATCTGTGAAAAAAAGAACTGAGAAAAAAAACTGAGAAAAAACAGCAGAAAATCTGAGCAGAATAACTGAGAAAAAAAACTATTAAAAAAAACTGAAGAAAAACGGAGGAATAAAACTGAGAAGAAAACCTGAGAAAAAAAGACTGAAAAAACTGAGGAAAAACTTAGAAAAAAAACTGAGAAAAAAACTGTGAAAAAAAAGAACAGAGAAAAAAAACAGAAGAAAAACTTAGAAAAAAACTGCACAAAACGGTGAAAAAAAAGAACTGAGAAAAAAAACTGAGAAAAAACTGAGCAGAAAAACTGAGCAGAATAACTGAGAAAAAAAACTATTAAAAAAAACTGAAGAAAAACGGAGGAAAAAAACTGAGAAGAAAAACTGAGAAAAAAAGACTGAAAAAACTGAAGAAAAACTTAGAAAAAAAACTGTGAAAAAAACTGTGAAAAAAAAGAACAGAGAAAAAAAACAGAAGAAAAACTTAGAAAAAAACTGCACAAAACTGTGAAAAAAAAGAACTGAGAAAAACAACTGAGAAAAAACAGCAGAAAAACTGAGCAAAATAACTGAGGAAAAGAACTATTAAAAAAAACTGAAGAAAAACGGAGGAATAAAACTGAGAAGAAAACCTGAGAAAAAAAGACTGAAAAAACTGAAGAAAAACTTAGAAAAAAAACTGTGAAAAAAACTGTGAAAAAAAAGAACTGAGAAAAAAAACTGAGAAAAAACAGCAGAAAAACTGAGCAGAATAACTGAGAAAAAAAACTATTCAAAAAAACTGAAGAAAAACGGAGGAAAAAAACTGAGAAGAAAAACTGAGAAAAAAAGACTGAAAAAACTGAAGAAAATCTTACAATAAAATTGCACAAAACTGTGAAAAATAAGAACTGAGAAAAAAACAGAGAAAAAACAGCAGAAAAACTGAGCAGAATAACTGAGAAAAAAAAATATTCAAAAAAACTGAAGAAAAACGGAGGGAAAAAACTGAGAAGAAAAACTGAGAAAAAAAGACTGAACAAACTGAAGAAAAACTTAGAAAAAAAACTGTGAAAAAAACTGTGAAAAAAAAGAACAGAGAAAAAAAACAGAAGAAAAACTTAGAAAAAAACTGCACAAAACTGTGAAAAAAAAGAACTGAGAAAAAAAACTGAGAAAAAACAGCAGAAAAACTGAGCAGAATAACTGAGAAAAAAAACTATTCAAAAAAACTGAAGAAAAACGGAGGAAAAAAACTGAGAAGAAAAACTGAGAAAAAAAGACTGAAAAAACTGAAGAAAATCTTACAATAAAATTGCACAAAACTGTGAAAAATAAGAACTGAGAAAAAAACTGAGAAAAAACAGCAGAAAAACTGAGCAGAATAACTGAGAAAAAAACTATTAAATAAAACTGAAGAAAAACGGAGGAATAAAACTGAGAAGAAAAACTGAGAAAAAAAGACTGAACAAACTGAAGAAAAACTTAGAAAAAAAACTGTGAAAAAAACTGTGAAAAAAAAGAACAGAGAAAAAAAACAGAAGAAAAACTTAGAAAAAAACTGCACAAAACTGTGAAAAAAAAGAACTGAGAAAAAAAACTGAGAAAAAACAGCAGAAAAACTGAGCAGAATAACTGAGAAAAAAAACTATTCAAAAAAACTGAAGAAAAACGGAGGAAAAAAACTGAGAAGAAAAACTGAGAAAAAAAGACTGAAAAAACTGAAGAAAATCTTACAATAAAATTGCACAAAACTGTGAAAAAAAAGAACTGAGAAAAAAACTGAGAAAAAACAGCAGAAAAACTGAGCAGAATAACTGAGAAAAAAACTATTAAATAAAACTGAAGAAAAACGGAGGAATAAAACTGAGAAGAAAACCTGAGAAAAAAGACTGAAAAAACTGAAGAAAAACTTAGAAAAAAAACTGTGAAAAAAACTGTGAAAAAAAAGAACAGAAAAAAAAACTGAAGAAAAACTTAGAAAAAAACTGCACAAAACTGTGAAAAAAAAGAACTGAGAAAAAAAACTGAGAAAAAACTGAGCAGAAAAACTGAGCAGAATAACTGAGAAAAAAAAATATTCAAAAAAACTGAAGAAAAACGGAGGGAAACAACTGAGAAGAAAATCTGAGAAAAAAAGACTGAACAAACTGAAGAAAAACTTAGAAAAAAAACTGTGAAAAAAACTGTGAAAAAAAAGAACAGAGAAAAAAAACAGAAGAAAAACTTAGAAAAAAACTGCACAAAACTGTGAAAAAAAAGAACTGAGAAAAAAAACTGAGAAAAAACAGCAGAAAAACTGAGCAGAATAACTGAGAAAAAAAACTATTCAAAAAAACTGAAGAAAAACGGAGGAAAAAAACTGAGAAGAAAAACTGAGAAAAAAAGACTGAAAAAACTGAAGAAAATCTTACAATAAAATTGCACAAAACTGTGAAAAATAAGAACTGAGAAAAAAAACTGAGAAAAAACAGCAGAAAAACTGAGCAGAATAACTGAGAAAAAAACTATTAAATAAAACTGAAGAAAAACGGAGGAATAAAACTGAGAAGAAAACCTGAGAAAAAAAGACTGAAAAAACTGAAGAAAAACTTAGGAAAAAACTGCACAAAACTGAGAAAAAAAAGAACTGAGAAAAAAACTGAGAAAAAACTGAGCAGAAAAACTGAGCAGAATAACTGAGAAAAAAAACTATTAAAAAAACTGAAGAAAAACGGAGGAATAAATCTGAGAAGAAAAACTGAGAAAAAAAGACTGAAAAAACTGAAGAAAAATAGAAAAAAAACTGTGAAAAAAACTGTGAAAAAAAAGAACTGAGGAAAAAAAACTGAAGAAAAACTTAGAAAAAAACTGCACAAAACTGTGAAAAAAAAGAACTGAGAAAAAAAACTGAGAAAAAACTGAGCAGAAAAACTGAGCAGAATAACTGAGAAAAAAAAATATTCAAAAAAACTGAAGAAAAACGGAGGGAAAAAACTGAGAAGAAAAACTGAGAAAAAAAGACTGAACAAACTGAAGAAAAACTTAGAAAAAAAACTGTGAAAAAAACTGTGAAAAAAAAGAACAGAGAAAAAAAACAGAAGAAAAACTTAGAAAAAAACTGCACAAAACTGTGAAAAAAAAGAACTGAGAAAAAAAACTGAGAAAAAACAGCAGAAAAACTGAGCAGAATAACTGAGAAAAAAAACTATTCAAAAAAACTGAAGAAAAACGGAGGAAAAAAACTGAGAAGAAAAACTGAGAAAAAAAGACTGAAAAAACTGAAGAAAATCTTAAAATAAAATTGCACAAAACTGTGAAAAAAAAGAACTGAGAAAAAAACTGAGAAAAAACAGCAGAAAAACTGAGCAGAATAACTGAGAAAAAAAGCTATTAAAAAAAACTGAAGAAAAACGGAGGAATAAAACTGAGAAGAAAACCTGAGAAAAAAAGACTGAAAAAACTGAAGAAAAACTTAGAAAAAAAACTGTGAAAAAAACTGTGAAAAAAAAGAACAGAGAAAAAAAACAGAAGAAAAACTTAGAAAAAAACTGCACAAAACGGTGAAAAAAAAGAACTGAGAAAAAAAACTGAGAAAAAACTGAGCAGAAAAACTGAGCAGAATAACTGAGAAAAAAAACTATTAAAAAAAACTGAAGAAAAACGGAGGAAAAAAACTGAGAAGAAAAACTGAGAAAAAAAGACTGAAAAAACTGAAGAAAAACTTAGAAAAAAAACGGAAAAAAACTGTGAAAAAAAAGAAATGAGAAAAAAAACTGAGAAAAAACAGCAGAATAACTGAGCAGAATAACTGAGAAAAAAAACTATTAAAAAAAACTGATGAAAAATGGAGGAAAAACTGAGAAGAAAAACTGAGAAAAAAAGACTGAAGAAACTGAAGAAAAACTTAGAAAAAAACTGCACAAAACTGTGAAAAAAAAGAACTGAGAAAAAAAAATGAGAAAAAACAGCAGAAAAACTGAGCAGAATAACTGAGAAAAAAAACTATTAAAAAAAACTGAAGAAAACCGGAGGATTAAATCTGAGAAGAAAAACTGAGAAAAAAAGACTGAAAAAACTGAAGAAAAACTTAGAAAAAAAACTGTGAAAAAACTGTGGAAAAAAAGAACTGAGAAAAAAAACTGAAGAAAAACTTAGAAAAAAACTGCACAAAACTGTGAAAAAAAAGAACTGAGAAAAAAAACTGAGAAAAAACTGAGCAGAAAAACTGAGCAGAATAACTGAGAAAAAAATCTATTCAAAAAAACTGAAGAAAAACGGAGGAAAAAACTGAGAAGAAAAACTGAGAAAAAAAGACTGAAAAAACTGAAGAAAATCTTAAAATAAAATTGCACAAAACTGTGAAAAAAAAGAAATGAGAAAAAAAACTGAGAAAAAACAGCAGAAAAACTGAGCAGAATAACTGAGAAAAAAAACTATTAAAAAAAACTGAAGAAAAACGGAGGAATAAAACTGAGAAGAAAACCTGAGAAAAAAAGACTGAAAAAACTGAAGAAAATCTTACAATAAAATTGCACAAAACTGTGAAAAATAAGAACTGAGAAAAAAAACTGAGAAAAAACAGCAGAAAAACTGAGCAGAATAACTGAGAAAAAAACTATTAAATAAAACTGAAGAAAAACGGAGGAATAAAACTGAGAAGAAAACCTGAGAAAAAAAGACTGAAAAAACTGAAGAAAAACTTAGGAAAAAACTGCACAAAACTGAGAAAAAAAAGAACTGAGAAAAAAACTGAGAAAAAACTGAGCAGAAAAACTGAGCAGAATAACTGAGAAAAAAAACTATTAAAAAAACTGAAGAAAAACGGAGGAATAAATCTGAGAAGAAAAACTGAGAAAAAAAGACTGAAAAAACTGAAGAAAAATAGAAAAAAAACTGTGAAAAAAACTGTGAAAAAAAAGAACTGAGGAAAAAAAACTGAAGAAAAACTTAGAAAAAAACTGCACAAAACTGTGAAAAAAAAGAACTGAGAAAAAAAACTGAGAAAAAACTGAGCAGAAAAACTGAGCAGAATAACTGAGAAAAAAAAATATTCAAAAAAACTGAAGAAAAACGGAGGGAAAAAACTGAGAAGAAAAACTGAGAAAAAAAGACTGAACAAACTGAAGAAAAACTTAGAAAAAAAACTGTGAAAAAAACTGTGAAAAAAAAGAACAGAGAAAAAAAACAGAAGAAAAACTTAGAAAAAAACTGCACAAAACTGTGAAAAAAAAGAACTGAGAAAAAAAACTGAGAAAAAACAGCAGAAAAACTGAGCAGAATAACTGAGAAAAAAAACTATTCAAAAAAACTGAAGAAAAACGGAGGAAAAAAACTGAGAAGAAAAACTGAGAAAAAAAGACTGAAAAAACTGAAGAAAATCTTAAAATAAAATTGCACAAAACTGTGAAAAAAAAGAACTGAGAAAAAAACTGAGAAAAAACAGCAGAAAAACTGAGCAGAATAACTGAGAAAAAAAGCTATTAAAAAAAACTGAAGAAAAACGGAGGAATAAAACTGAGAAGAAAACCTGAGAAAAAAAGACTGAAAAAACTGAAGAAAAACTTAGAAAAAAAACTGTGAAAAAAACTGTGAAAAAAAAGAACAGAGAAAAAAAACAGAAGAAAAACTTAGAAAAAAACTGCACAAAACGGTGAAAAAAAAGAATTGAGAAAAAAAACTGAGAAAAAACTGAGCAGAAAAACTGAGCAGAATAACTGAGAAAAAAAACTATTAAAAAAAACTGAAGAAAAACGGAGGAAAAAAACTGAGAAGAAAAACTGAGAAAAAAAGACTGAAAAAACTGAAGAAAAACTTAGAAAAAAAACGGAAAAAAACTGTGAAAAAAAAGAAATGAGAAAAAAAACTGAGAAAAAACAGCAGAATAACTGAGCAGAATAACTGAGAAAAAAAACTATTAAAAAAAACTGATGAAAAATGGAGGAAAAACTGAGAAGAAAAACTGAGAAAAAAAGACTGAAGAAACTGAAGAAAAACTTAGAAAAAAACTGCACAAAACTGTGAAAAAAAAGAACTGAGAAAAAAAAATGAGAAAAAACAGCAGAAAAACTGAGCAGAATAACTGAGAAAAAAAACTATTAAAAAAAACTGAAGAAAACCGGAGGATTAAATCTGAGAAGAAAAACTGAGAAAAAAAGACTGAAAAAACTGAAGAAAAACTTAGAAAAAAAACTGTGAAAAAACTGTGGAAAAAAAGAACTGAGAAAAAAAACTGAAGAAAAACTTAGAAAAAAACTGCACAAAACTGTGAAAAAAAAGAACTGAGAAAAAAAACTGAGAAAAAACTGAGCAGAAAAACTGAGCAGAATAACTGAGAAAAAAATCTATTCAAAAAAACTGAAGAAAAACGGAGGAAAAAACTGAGAAGAAAAACTGAGAAAAAAAGACTGAAAAAACTGAAGAAAATCTTAAAATAAAATTGCACAAAACTGTGAAAAAAAAGAAATGAGAAAAAAAACTGAGAAAAAACAGCAGAAAAACTGAGCAGAATAACTGAGAAAAAAAACTATTAAAAAAAACTGAAGAAAAACGGAGGAATAAAACTGAGAAGAAAACCTGAGAAAAAAAGACTGAAAAAACTGAAGAAAAACTTAGAAAAAAAACTGTGAAATAAAGAACAGAGAAAAAAAACAGAAGAAAAACTTAGAAAAAAACTGCACAAAACTGTGAAAAAAAAGAACTGAGAAAAAAAACTGAGAAAAAACCGAGCAGAAAAACTGAGCAGAATAACTGAGTAAAAAAACTATTCAAAAAAACTGAAGAAAAACGGAGGAAAAAAACTGAGAAGAAAAACTGAGAAAAAAAGACTGAACAAACTGAAGAAAAACTTAGGAAAAAACTGCACAAAACTGAGAAAAAAAAGAACTGAGAAAAAAAACTGAGAAAAAACAGCAGAAAAACTGAGCAGAATAACTGAAAAAAAAAACTATTAAAAAAAACTGAAGAAAAACGCAGGAAAAAACTGAGAAGAAAAACTGAGAAAAAAAGACTGAAAAAACTGAAGAAAAACTTAGAAAAAAAACGGAAAAAAACTGTGAAAAAAAAGAAATGAGAAAAAAAACTGAAGAAAAACTTGGAAAAAAACTGTGCACAAAACTGTGAAAAAAAAGAACTGAGAAAAAAAACTGAGAAAAAACTGAGCAGAAAAACTGAGCAGAAAAACTGAGAAAAAAACTATGAAAAAAATACTGAAGAAAAACACAGTAAAAAAACTGAGAAGAAAAACTGAGAAAAAAAGACTGAAGAAACTGAAGAAAAACTTAGAAAAAAACTGCACAAAACTGTGAAAAAAAAGAAATGAGAAAAAAAACTGAGAAAAAACAGCAGAAAAACTGAGCAGTATAACTGAGAAAAAAAACTATTCAAAAAAACTGAAGAAAAACGGAGGAAAAAAACTGAGAAGAAAAACTGAGAAAAAAAGACTGAAAAAACTGAAGAAAATCTTACAATAAAATTGCACAAAACTGTGAAAAATAAGAACTGAGAAAAAAAACTGAGAAAAAACAGCAGAAAAACTGAGCAGAATAACTGAGAAAAAAACTATTAAATAAAACTGAAGAAAAACGGAGGAATAAAACTGAGAAGAAAACCTGAGAAAAAAAGACTGAAAAAACTGAAGAAATACTTAGAAAAAAAACTGTGAAAAAAACTGTGAAAAAAAAGAACAGAAAAAAAAACTGAAGAAAAACTTAGAAAAAAACTGCACAAAACTGTGAAAAAAAAGAACTGAGAAAAAAAACTGAGAAAAAACTGAGCAGAAAAACTGAGCAGAATAACTGAGAAAAAAAAATATTCAAAAAAACTGAAGAAAAACGGAGGGATAAAACTGAGAAGAAAAACTGAGAAAAAAAGACTGAACAAACTGAAGAAAAACTTAGAAAAAAACTGTGAAAAAAACTGTGAAAAAAAAGAACAGAGAAAAAAAACAGAAGAAAAACTTAGAAAAAAACTGCACAAAACTGTGAAAAAAAAGAACTGAGAAAAAAAACTGAGAAAAAACCGAGCAGAAAAACTGAGCAGAATAACTGAGTAAAAAAACTATTCAAAAAAACTGAAGAAAAACGGAGGAAAAAAACTGAGAAGAAAAACTGAGAAAAAAAGACTGAACAAACTGAAGAAAAACTTAGGAAAAAACTGCACAAAACTGAGAAAAAAAAGAACTGAGAAAAAAAACTGAGAAAAAACAGCAGAAAAACTGAGCAGAATAACTGAAAAAAAAAACTATTAAAAAAAACTGAAGAAAAACGCAGGAAAAAACTGAGAAGAAAAACTGAGAAAAAAAGACTGAAAAAACTGAAGAAAAACTTAGAAAAAAAACGGAAAAAAACTGTGAAAAAAAAGAAATGAGAAAAAAAACTGAAGAAAAACTTGGAAAAAAACTGTGCACAAAACTGTGAAAAAAAAGAACTGAGAAAAAAAACTGAGAAAAAACTGAGCAGAAAAACTGAGCAGAAAAACTGAGAAAAAAACTATGAAAAAAATACTGAAGAAAAACACAGTAAAAAAACTGAGAAGAAAAACTGAGAAAAAAAGACTGAAGAAACTGAAGAAAAACTTAGAAAAAAACTGCACAAAACTGTGAAAAAAAAGAAATGAGAAAAAAAACTGAGAAAAAACAGCAGAAAAACTGAGCAGTATAACTGAGAAAAAAAACTATTCAAAAAAACTGAAGAAAAACGGAGGAAAAAAACAGAGAAGAAAAACTGAGAAAAAAAGACTGAAAAAACTGAAGAAAATCTTACAATAAAATTGCACAAAACTGTGAAAAAAAAGAACTGAGAAAAAAAACTGAAGAAAAACTTAGAAAAAAACTGTGAAAAAAACTGTGAAAAAAAAGAACAGAAAAAAAAACTGAAGAAAAACTTAGAAAAAAACTGCACAAAACTGTGAAAAAAAAGAACTGAGAAAAAAAACTGAGAAAAAACTGAGCAGAAAAACTGAGCAGAATAACTGAGAAAAAAAAATATTCAAATAAACTGAAGAAAAACGGAGGGAAAAAACTGAGAAGAAAAACTGAGAAAAAAAGACTGAACAAACTGAAGAAAAACTTAGAAAAAAAACTGGGAAAAAAACTGTGAAAAAAAAGAACAGAGAAAAAAAACAGAAGAAAAACTTAGAAAAAAACTGCACAAAACTGTGAAAAAAAAGAACTGAGAAAAAAAACTGAGAAAAAACAGCAGAAAAACTGAGCAGAATAACTGAGAAAAAAAACTATTCAAAAAAACTGAAGAAAAACGGAGGAAAAAAACTGAGAAGAAAAACTGAGAAAAAAAGACTGAAAAAACTGAAGAAAATCTTACAATAAAATTGCACAAAACTGTGAAAAATAAGAACTGAGAAAAAAACTGAGAAAAAACTGAGCAGAAAAACTGAGCAGAATAACTGAGAAAAAAAGCTATTAAAAAAAACTGAAGAAAAACGGAGGAATAAAACTGAGAAGGAAACCTGAGAAAAAAAGACTGAAAAAACTGAAGAAAAACTTAGAAAAAAAACTGTGAAAAAAACTGTGAAAAAAAAGAACAGAAAAAAAAACTGAAGAAAAACTTAGAAAAAAACTGCACAAAACTGTGAAAAAAAAGAACTGAGAAAAAAAACTGAGAAAAAACTGAGCAGAAAAACTGAGCAGAATAACTGAGAAAAAAAAATATTCAAAAAACTGAAGAAAAACGGAGGGAAAAAACTGAGAAGAAAAACTGAGAAAAAAAGACTGAACAAACTGAAGAAAAACTTAGAAAAAAAACTGTGAAAAAAACTGTGAAAAAAAAGAACAGAGAAAAAAAACAGAAGAAAAACTTAGAAAAAAACTGCACAAAACTGTGAAAAAAAAGAACTGAGAAAAAAAACTGAGAAAAAACAGCAGAAAAACTGAGCAGAATAACTGAGAAAAAAAACTATTCAAAAAAACTGAAGAAAAACGGAGGAAAAAAACTGAGAAGAAAAACTGAGAAAAAAAGACTGAAGAAACTGAAGAAAAACTTAGAAAAAAACTGCACAAAACTGTGAAAAAAAAGAACTGAGAAAAAAAACTGAGAAAAAACAGCAGAAAAACTGAGCAAAATAACTGAGGAAAAGAACTATTAAAAAAAACTGAAGAAAAACGGAGGAATAAAACTGAGAAGAAAACCTGAGAAAAAAAGACTGAAAAAACTGAAGAAAAACTTAGAAAAAAAACTGTGAAAAAAACTGTGAAAAAAAAGAACTGAGAAAAAAAACTGAGAAAAAACAGCAGAAAAACTGAGCAGAATAACTGAGAAAAAAAACTATTCAAAAAAACTGAAGAAAAACGGAGGAAAAAAACTGAGAAGAAAAACTGAGAAAAATAGACTGAAAAAACTGAAGAAAATCTTACAATAAAATTGCACAAAACTGTGAAAAAAAAGAACTGAGAAAAAAAACTGAGAAAAAACTGAGCAGAAAAACTGAGCAGAATAACAGAGAAAAAAAGCTATTAAAAAAAACTGAAGAAAAACGGAGGAATAAAACTGAGAAGGAAACCTGAGAAAAAAAGACTGAAAAAACTGAAGAAAAACTTAGAAAAAAAACTGTGAAAAAAACTGTGAAAAAAAAGAACAGAAAAAAAAACTGAAGAAAAACTTAGAAAAAAACTGCACAAAACTGTGAAAAAAAAGAACTGAGAAAAAAAACTGAGAAAAAACTGAGCAGAAAAACTGAGCAGAATAACTGAGAAAAAAAAATATTCAAAAAAACTGAAGAAAAACGGAGGGAAAAAACTGAGAAGAAAAACTGAGAAAAAAAGACTGAACAAACTGAAGAAAAACTTAGAAAAAAAACTGTGAAAAAAACTGTGAAAAAAAAGAACAGAGAAAAAAAACAGAAGAAAAACTTAGAAAAAAACTGCACAAAACTGTGAAAAAAAAGAACTGAGAAAAAAAACTGAGAAAAAACAGCAGAAAAACTGAGCAGAATAACTGAGAAAAAAAACTATTCAAAAAAACTGAAGAAAAACGGAGGAAAAAAACTGAGAAGAAAAACTGAGAAAAAAAGACTGAAGAAACTGAAGAAAAACTTAGAAAAAAACTGCACAAAACTGTGAAAAAAAAGAACTGAGAAAAAAAACTGAGAAAAAACAGCAGAAAAACTGAGCAAAATAACTGAGGAAAAGAACTATTAAAAAAAACTGAAGAAAAACGGAGGAATAAAACTGAGAAGAAAACCTGAGAAAAAAAGACTGAAAAAACTGAAGAAAAACTTAGAAAAAAAACTGTGAAAAAAACTGTGAAAAAAAAGAACTGAGAAAAAAAACTGAGAAAAAACAGCAGAAAAACTGAGCAGAATAACTGAGAAAAAAAACTATTCAAAAAAACTGAAGAAAAACGGAGGAAAAAAACTGAGAAGAAAAACTGAGAAAAATAGACTGAAAAAACTGAAGAAAATCTTACAATAAAATTGCACAAAACTGTGAAAAATAAGAACTGAGAAAAAAAACTGAGAAAAAACTGAGCAGAAAAACTGAGCAGAATAACTGAGAAAAAAAAATATTCAAAAAAACTGAAGAAAAACGGAGGGAAAAAACTGAGAAGAAAAACTGAGAAAAAAAGACTGAACAAACTGAAGAAAAACTTAGAAAAAAAACTGTGAAAAAAACTGTGAAAAAAAAGAACAGAGAAAAAAAACAGAAGAAAAACTTAGAAAAAAACTGCACAAAACTGTGAAAAAAAAGAACTGAGAAAAAAAACTGAGAAAAAACAGCAGAAAAACTGAGCAGAATAACTGAGAAAAAAAACTATTCAAAAAAACTGAAGAAAAACGGAGGAAAAAAACTGAGAAGAAAAACTGAGAAAAAAAGACTGAAAAAACTGAAGAAAATCTTACAATAAAATTGCACAAAACTGTGAAAAATAAGAACTGAGAAAAAAAACTGAGAAAAAACAGCAGAAAAACTGAGCAGAATAACTGAGAAAAAAACTATTAAATAAAACTGAAGAAAAACGGAGGAATAAAACTGAGAAGAAAACCTGAGAAAAAAAGACTGAAAAAACTGAAGAAAAACTTAGAAAAAAAACTGTGAAAAAAACTGTGAAAAAAAAGAACAGAAAAAAAAACTGAAGTAAAACTTAGAAAAAAACTGCACAAAACTGTGAAAAAAAAGAACTGAGAAAAAAAACTGAGAAAAAACTGAGCAGAAAAACTGAGCAGAATAACTGAGAAAAAAAAATATTCAAAAAAACTGAAGAAAAACGGAGGGAAAAAACTGAGAAGAAAAACTGAGAAAAAAAGACTGAACAAACTGAAGAAAAACTTAGAAAAAAAACGTGTGAAAAAAACTGTGAAAAAAAAGAACAGAGAAAAAAAACAGAAGAAAAACTTAGAAAAAAACTGCACAAAACTGTGAAAAAAAAGAACTGAGAAAAAAAACTGAGAAAAAACGGCAGAAAAACTGAGCAGAATAACTGAGAAAAAAAACTATTCAAAAAAACTGAAGAAAAACGGAGGAAAAAAACTGAGAAGAAAAACTGAGAAAAAAAGACTGAAAAAACTGAAGAAAATCTTACAATAAAATTGCACAAAACTGTGAAAAATAAGAACTGAGAAAAAAAACTGAGAAAAAACAGCAGAAAAACTGAGCAGAATAACTGAGAAAAAAACTATTAAATAAAACTGAAGAAAAACGGAGGAATAAAACTGAGAAGAAAACCTGAGAAAAAAAGACTGAAAAAACTGAAGAAAAACTTAGGAAAAAACTGCACAAAACTGAGAAAAAAAAGAACTGAGAAAAAAACTGAGAAAAAACTGAGCAGAAAAACTGAGCAGAATAACTGAGAAAAAAATCTATTCAAAAAAACTGAAGAAAAACGGAGGAAAAAAACTGAGCGAAAAAACTGAGAAAAAAAGACTGAAAAAACTGAAGAAAAACTTAGAAAAAAAACTGTGAAAAAAACTGTGAAAAAAAAGAACTGAGAAAAAAAACTGAAGAAAAACTTAGAAAAAAACTGTGAAAAAAACTGTGAAAAAAAAGAACAGAAAAAAAAACTGAGAAAAAACAGCAGAAAAACTGAGCAGAATAACTGAGAAAAAAAACTATTCAAAAAAACTGAAGAAAAACGGAGGAAAAAAACTGAGAAGAAAAACTGAGAAAAAAAGACTGAAAAAACTGAAGAAAATCTTACAATAAAATTGCACAAAACTGTGAAAAATAAGAACTGAGAAAAAAAACTGAGAAAAAACAGCAGAAAAACTGAGCAGAATAACTGAGAAAAAAACTATTAAATAAAACTGATGAAAAACGGAGGAATAAAACTGAGAAGAAAACCTGAGAAAAAAAGACTGAAAAAACTGAAGAAAAACTTAGAAAAAAACTGCACAAATCTGAGAAAAAAAAGAACTGAGAAAAAAACTGAGAAAAAACTGAGCAGAAAAACTGAGCAGAATAACTGAGAAAAAAATCTATTCAAAAAAACTGAAGAAAAACGGAGGAAAAAAACTGAGAAGAAAAACTGAGAAAAAAAGACTGAAAAAACTGAAGAAAATCTTAAAATAAAATTGCACAAAACTGTGAAAAAAAAGAACTGAGAAAAAAACTGAGAAAAAACAGCAGAAAAACTGAGCAGAATAACTGAGAAAAAAAGCTATTAAAAAAAACTGAAGAAAAACGGAGGAATAAAACTGAGAAGAAAACCTGAGAAAAAAAGACTGAAAAAACTGAAGAAAAACTTAGAAAAAAAACTGTGAAAAAAACTGTGAAAAAAAAGAACAGAGAAAAAAAACAGAAGAAAAACTTAGAAAAAAACTGCACAAAACTGTGAAAAAAAAGAACTGAGAAAAACAACTGAGAAAAAACTGAGCAGAAAAACTTAGCAGAATAACTGAGAAAAAAAACTATTAAAAAAAATGAAGAAAAACGGAGGAAAAAAACTGAGAAGAAAAACTGAGAAAAAAAGACTGAAAAAACTGAAGAAAATCTCAAAATAAAATTGCACAAATCTGTGAAAAAAAGAACTGACAAAAAAACTGAGAAAAAACAGCAGAAAATCTGAGCAGAATAACTGAGAAAAAAAACTATTAAAAAAACTGAAGAAAAACGGAGGAATAAAACTGAGAAGAAAACCTGAGAAAAAAAGACTGAAAAAACTGAAGAAAAACTTAGAAAAAAAACTGTGAAAAAAACTGTGAAAAAAAAGAACAGAGAAAAAAAACAGAAGAAAAACTTAGAAAAAAACTGCACAAAACGGTGAAAAAAAAGAACTGAGAAAAAAAACTGAGAAAAAACTGAGCAGAAAAACTGAGCAGAATAACCGAGAAAAAAAACTAATAAAAAAAACTGAAGAAAAACGGAGGAAAAAAACTGAGAAGAAAAACTGAGAAAAAAAGACTGAACAAACTGAGGAAAAACTTAGGAAAAAACTGCACAAAACTGAGAAAAAAAAGAACTGAGAAAAAAAACTGAGAAAAAACAGCAGAAAAACTGAGCAGAATAACTGAAAAAAAAACTATTAAAAAAAACTGAAGAAAAACGGAGGAAAAAACTGAGAAGAAAAACTGAGAAAAAAAGACTGAGAAAACTGAAAAAAACTGTGAAAAAAAAGAAATGAGAAAAAAAACTGAAGAAAAACTTGGAAAAAAACTGTGCACAAAACTGTGAAAAAAAAGAACTGAGAAAAAAAACTGAGAAAAAACTGAGCAGAAAAACTGAGCAGAAAAACTGAGAAAAAAACTATGAAAAAAATACTGAAGAAAAACACAGTAAAAAAACTGAGAAGAAAAACTGAGAAAAAAAGACTGAAGAAACTGAAGAAAAACTTAGAAAAAAACTGCACAAAACTGTGAAAAAAAAGAACTGAGAAAAAAAACTGAGAAAAAACCGAGCAGAAAAACTGAGCAGAATAACTGAGTAAAAAAACTATTCAAAAAAACTGAAGAAAAACGGAGGAAAAAAACTGAGAAGAAAAACTGAGAAAAAAAGACTGAACAAACTGAAGAAAAACTTAGGAAAAAACTGCACAAAACTGAGAAAAAAAAGAACTGAGAAAAAAAACTGAGAAAAAACAGCAGAAAAACTGAGCAGAATAACTGAAAAAAAAAACTATTAAAAAAAACTGAAGAAAAACGCAGGAAAAAACTGAGAAGAAAAACTGAGAAAAAAAGACTGAAAAAACTGAAGAAAAACTTACAATAAAATTGTACAAAACTGTGAAAAATAAGAACTGAGAAAAAAAACTGAGAAAAAACAGCAGAAAAACTGAGCAGAATAACTGAGAAAAAAACTATTAAATAAAACTGATGAAAAACGGAGGAATAAAACTGAGAAGAAAACCTGAGAAAAAAAGACTGAAAAAACTGAAGAAAAACTTAGAAAAAAAACTGTGAAAAAAACTGTGAAAAAAAAGAACAGAGAAAAAAAACAGAAGAAAAACTTAGAAAAAAACTGCACAAAACTGTGAAAAAAAAGAACTGAGAAAAACAACTGAGAAAAAACTGAGCAGAAAAACTTAGCAGAATAACTGAGAAAAAAAACTATTAAAAAAAATGAAGAAAAACGGAGGAAAAAAACTGAGAAGAAAAACTGAGAAAAAAAGACTGAAAAAACTGAAGAGAATCTCAAAATAAAATTGCACAAATCTGTGAAAAAAAGAACTGACAAAAAAACTGAGAAAAAACAGCAGAAAATCTGAGCAGAATAACTGAGAAAAAAAACTATTAAAAAAACTGAAGAAAAACGGAGGAATAAAACTGAGAAGAAAACCTGAGAAAAAAAGACTGAAAAAACTGAAGAAAAACTTAGAAAAAAAACTGTGAAAAAAACTGTGAAAAAAAAGAACAGAGAAAAAAAACAGAAGAAAAACTTAGAAAAAAACTGCACAAAACTGTGAAAAAAAAGAACTGAGAAAAACAACTGAGAAAAAACTGAGCAGAAAAACTTAGCAGAATAACTGAGAAAAAAAACTATTAAAAAAAATGAAGAAAAACGGAGGAAAAAAACTGAGAAGAAAAACTGAGAAAAAAAGACTGAAAAAACTGAAGAAAATCTCAAAATAAAATTGCACAAATCTGTGAAAAAAAGAACTGACAAAAAAACTGAGAAAAAACAGCAGAAAATCTGAGCAGAATAACTGAGAAAAAAAACTATTAAAAAAACTGAAGAAAAACGGAGGAATAAAACTGAGAAGAAAACCTGAGAAAAAAAGACTGAAAAAACTGAAGAAAAACTTAGAAAAAAAACTGTGAAAAAAACTGTGAAAAAAAAGAACAGAGAAAAAAAACAGAAGAAAAACTTAGAAAAAAACTGCACAAAACGGTGAAAAAAAAGAACTGAGAAAAAAAACTGAGAAAAAACTGAGCATAAAAACTGAGCAGAATAACTGAGAAAAAAAACTAATAAAAAAAACTGAAGAAAAACGGAGGAAAAAAACTGAGAAGAAAAACTGAGAAAAAAAGACTGAACAAACTGAGGAAAAACTTAGGAAAAAACTGCACAAAACTGAGAAAAAAAAGAACTGAGAAAAAAAACTGAGAAAAAACAGCAGAAAAACTGAGCAGAATAACTGAAAAAAAAACTATTAAAAAAAACTGAAGAAAAACGGAGGAAAAAACTGAGAAGAAAAACTGAGAAAAAAAGACTGAGAAAACTGAAAAAAACTGTGAAAAAAAAGAAATGAGAAAAAAAACTGAAGAAAAACTTGGAAAAAAACTGTGCACAAAACTGTGAAAAAAAAGAACTGAGAAAAAAAACTGAGAAAAAACTGAGCAGAAAAACTGAGCAGAAAAACTGAGAAAAAAACTATGAAAAAAATACTGAAGAAAAACACAGTAAAAAAACTGAGAAGAAAAACTGAGAAAAAAAGACTGAAGAAACTGAAGAAAAACTTAGAAAAAAACTGCACAAAACTGTGAAAAAAAAGAACTGAGAAAAAAAACTGAGAAAAAACCGAGCAGAAAAACTGAGCAGAATAACTGAGTAAAAAAACTATTCAAAAAAACTGAAGAAAAACGGAGGAAAAAAACTGAGAAGAAAAACTGAGAAAAAAAGACTGAACAAACTGAAGAAAAACTTAGGAAAAAACTGCACAAAACTGAGAAAAAAAAGAACTGAGAAAAAAAACTGAGAAAAAACAGCAGAAAAACTGAGCAGAATAACTGAAAAAAAAAACTATTAAAAAAAACTGAAGAAAAACGCAGGAAAAAACTGAGAAGAAAAACTGAGAAAAAAAGACTGAAAAAACTGAAGAAAAACTTAGAAAAAAAACGGAAAAAAACTGTGAAAAAAAAGAAATGAGAAAAAAAACTGAAGAAAAACTTGGAAAAAAACTGTGCACAAAACTGTGAAAAAAAAGAACTGAGAAAAAAAACTGAGAAAAAACTGAGCAGAAAAACTGAGCAGAAAAACTGAGAAAAAAACTATGAAAAAAATACTGAAGAAAAACACAGTAAAAAAACTGAGAAGAAAAACTGAGAAAAAAAGACTGAAGAAACTGAAGAAAAACTTAGAAAAAAACTGCACAAAACTGTGAAAAAAAAGAAATGAGAAAAAAAACTGAGAAAAAACAGCAGAAAAACTGAGCAGTATAACTGAGAAAAAAAACTATTCAAAAAAACTGAAGAAAAACGGAGGAAAAAAACTGAGAAGAAAAACTGAGAAAAAAAGACTGAAAAAACTGAAGAAAATCTTACAATAAAATTGCACAAAACTGTGAAAAAAAAGAACTGAGAAAAAAAACTGAAGAAAAACTTAGAAAAAAACTGTGAAAAAAACTGTGAAAAAAAAGAACAGAAAAAAAACTGAAGAAAAACTTAGAAAAAAACTGCACAAAACTGTGAAAAAAAAGAACTGAGAAAAAAAACTGAGAAAAAACTGAGCAGAAAAACTGAGCAGAATAACTGAGAAAAAAAAATATTCAAATAAACTGAAGAAAAACGGAGGGAAAAAACTGAGAAGAAAAACTGAGAAAAAAAGACTGAACAAACTGAAGAAAAACTTAGAAAAAAACTGGGAAAAAAACTGTGAAAAAAAAGAACAGAGAAAAAAAACAGAAGAAAAACTTAGAAAAAAACTGCACAAAACTGTGAAAAAAAAGAACTGAGAAAAAAAACTGAGAAAAAACAGCAGAAAAACTGAGCAGAATAACTGAGAAAAAAAACTATTCAAAAAAACTGAAGAAAAACGGAGGAAAAAAACTGAGAAGAAAAACTGAGAAAAAAAGACTGAAAAAACTGAAGAAAATCTTACAATAAAATTGCACAAAACTGTGAAAAATAAGAACTGAGAAAAAAACTGAGAAAAAACTGAGCAGAAAAACTGAGCAGAATAACTGAGAAAAAAAGCTATTAAAAAAAACTGAAGAAAAACGGAGGAATAAAACTGAGAAGGAAACCTGAGAAAAAAAGACTGAAAAAACTGAAGAAAAACTTAGAAAAAAAACTGTGAAAAAAACTGTGAAAAAAAAGAACAGAAAAAAAAACTGAAGAAAAACTTAGAAAAAAACTGCACAAAACTGTGAAAAAAAAGAACTGAGAAAAAAAACTGAGAAAAAACTGAGCAGAAAAACTGAGCAGAATAACTGAGAAAAAAAAATATTCAAAAAAACTGAAGAAAAACGGAGGGAAAAAACTGAGAAGAAAAACTGAGAAAAAAAGACTGAACAAACTGAAGAAAAACTTAGAAAAAAAACTGTGAAAAAAACTGTGAAAAAAATGAACAGAGAAAAAAAACAGAAGAAAAACTTAGAAAAAAACTGCACAAAACTGTGAAAAAAAAGAACTGAGAAAAAAAACTGAGAAAAAACAGCAGAAAAACTGAGCAGAATAACTGAGAAAAAAAACTATTCAAAAAAACTGAAGAAAAACGGAGGAAAAAAACTGAGAAGAAAAACTGAGAAAAAAAGACTGAAGAAACTGAAGAAAAACTTAGAAAAAAACTGCACAAAACTGTGAAAAAAAAGAACTGAGAAAAAAAACTGAGAAAAAACAGCAGAAAAACTGAGCAAAATAACTGAGGAAAAGAACTATTAAAAAAAACTGAAGAAAAACGGAGGAATAAAACTGAGAAGAAAACCTGAGAAAAAAAGACTGAAAAAACTGAAGAAAAACTTAGAAAAAAAACTGTGAAAAAAACTGTGAAAAAAAAGAACTGAGAAAAAAAACTGAGAAAAAACAGCAGAAAAACTGAGCAGAATAACTGAGAAAAAAAACTATTCAAAAAAACTGAAGAAAAACGGAGGAAAAAAACTGAGAAGAAAAACTGAGAAAAATAGACTGAAAAAACTGAAGAAAATCTTACAATAAAATTGCACAAAACTGTGAAAAAAAAGAACTGAGAAAAAAAACTGAAGAAAAACTTAGAAAAAAACTGCACAAAACTGTGAAAAAAAAGAACTGAGAAAAAAAACTGAGAAAAAACTGAGCAGAAAAACTGAGCAGAATAACTGAGAAAAAAAAATATTCAAAAAAACTGAAGAAAAACGGAGGGAAAAAACTGAGAAGAAAAACTGAGAAAAAAAGACTGAACAAACTGAAGAAAAACTTAGAAAAAAAACTGTGAAAAAAACTGTGAAAAAAAAGAACAGAGAAAAAAAACAGAAGAAAAACTTAGAAAAAAACTGCACAAAACTGTGAAAAAAAAGAACTGAGAAAAAAAACTGAGAAAAAACAGCAGAAAAACTGAGCAGAATAACTGAGAAAAAAAACTATTCAAAAAAACTGAAGAAAAACGGAGGAAAAAAACTGAGAAGAAAAACTGAGAAAAAAAGACTGAAGAAACTGAAGAAAAACTTAGAAAAAAACTGCACAAAACTGTGAAAAAAAAGAACTGAGAAAAAAAACTGAGAAAAAACAGCAGAAAAACTGAGCAAAATAACTGAGGAAAAGAACTATTAAAAAAAACTGAAGAAAAACGGAGGAATAAAACTGAGAAGAAAACCTGAGAAAAAAAGACTGAAAAAACTGAAGAAAAACTTAGAAAAAAAACTGTGAAAAAAACTGTGAAAAAAAAGAACTGAGAAAAAAAACTGAGAAAAAACAGCAGAAAAACTGAGCAGAATAACTGAGAAAAAAAACTATTCAAAAAAACTGAAGAAAAACGGAGGAAAAAAACTGAGAAGAAAAACTGAGAAAAATAGACTGAAAAAACTGAAGAAAATCTTACAATAAAATTGCACAAAACTGTGAAAAATAAGAACTGAGAAAAAAAACTGAGAAAAAACTGAGCAGAAAAACTGAGCAGAATAACTGAGAGAAAAAAATATTCAAAAAAACTGAAGAAAAACGGAGGGAAAAAACTGAGAAGAAAAACTGAGAAAAAAAGACTGAACAAACTGAAGAAAAACTTAGAAAAAAAACTGTGAAAAAAACTGTGAAAAAAAAGAACAGAGAAAAAAAACAGAAGAAAAACTTAGAAAAAAACTGCACAAAACTGTGAAAAAAAAGAACTGAGAAAAAAAACTGAGAAAAAACAGCAGAAAAACTGAGCAGAATAACTGAGAAAAAAAACTATTCAAAAAAACTGAAGAAAAACGGAGGAAAAAAACTGAGAAGAAAAACTGAGAAAAAAAGACTGAAAAAACTGAAGAAAATCTTACAATAAAATTGCACAAAACTGTGAAAAATAAGAACTGAGAAAAAAAACTGAGAAAAAACAGCAGAAAAACTGAGCAGAATAACTGAGAAAAAAACTATTAAATAAAACTGAAGAAAAACGGAGGAATAAAACTGAGAAGAAAACCTGAGAAAAAAAGACTGAAAAAACTGAAGAAAAACTTAGAAAAAAAACTGTGAAAAAAACTGTGAAACAAAAGAACAGAAAAAAAAACTGAAGAAAAACTTAGAAAAAAACTGCACAAAACTGTGAAAAAAAAGAACTGAGAAAAAAAACTGAGAAAAAACTGAGCAGAAAAACTGAGCAGAATAACTGAGAAAAAAAAATATTCAAAAAAACTGAAGAAAAACGGAGGGAAAAAACTGAGAAGAAAAACTGAGAAAAAAAGACTGAACAAACTGAAGAAAAACTTAGAAAAAAAACTGTGAAAAAAACTGTGAAAAAAAAGAACAGAGAAAAAAAACAGAAGAAAAACTTAGAAAAAAACTGCACAAAACTGTGAAAAAAAAGAACTGAGAAAAAAAACTGAGAAAAAACGGCAGAAAAACTGAGCAGAATAACTGAGAAAAAAAACTATTCAAAAAAACTGAAGAAAAACGGAGGAAAAAAACTGAGAAGAAAAACTGAGAAAAAAAGACTGAAAAAACTGAAGAAAATCTTACAATAAAATTGCACAAAACTGTGAAAAATAAGAACTGAGAAAAAAAACTGAGAAAAAACAGCAGAAAAACTGAGCAGAATAACTGAGAAAAAAACTATTAAATAAAACTGAAGAAAAACGGAGGAATAAAACTGAGAAGAAAACCTGAGAAAAAAAGACTGAAAAAACTGAAGAAAAACTTAGGAAAAAACTGCACAAAACTGAGAAAAAAAAGAACTGAGAAAAAAACTGAGAAAAAACTGAGCAGAAAAACTGAGCAGAATAACTGAGAAAAAAAACTATTAAAAAAAACTGAAGAAAAACGGAGGAAAAAAACTGAGCGAAAAAACTGAGAAAAAAAGACTGAAAAAACTGAAGAAAAACTTAGAAAAAAAACTGTGAAAAAAACTGTGAAAAAAAAGAACTGAGAAAAAAAACTGAAGAAAAACTTAGAAAAAAACTGTGAAAAAAACTGTGAAAAAAAAGAACAGAAAAAAAAACTGAGAAAAAACAGCAGAAAAACTGAGCAGAATAACTGAGAAAAAAAACTATTCAAAAAAACTGAAGAAAAACGGAGGAAAAAAACTGAGAAGAAAAACTGAGAAAAAAAGACTGAAAAAACTGAAGAAAATCTTACAATAAAATTGCACAAAACTGTGAAAAATAAGAACTGAGAAAAAAAACTGAGAAAAAACAGCAGAAAATCTGAGCAGAATAACTGAGAAAAAAACTATTAAATAAAACTGAAGAAAAACGGAGGAATAAAACTGAGAAGAAAACCTGAGAAAAAAAGACTGAAAAAACTGAAGAAAAACTTAGAAAAAAAACTGTGAAAAAAACTGTGAAAAAAAAGAACAGAGAAAAAAAACAGAAGAAAAACTTAGAAAAAAACTGCACAAAACGGTGAAAAAAAAGAACTGAGAAAAAAAACTGAGAAAAAACTGAGCAGAAAAACTGAGCAGAATAACCGAGAAAAAAAACTAATAAAAAAAACTGAAGAAAAACGGAGGAAAAAAACTGAGAAGAAAAACTGAGAAAAAAAGACTGAACAAACTGAGGAAAAACTTAGGAAAAAACTGCACAAAACTGAGAAAAAAAAGAACTGAGAAAAAAAACTGAGAAAAAACAGCAGAAAAACTGAGCAGAATAACTGAAAAAAAAACTATTAAAAAAAACTGAAGAAAAACGGAGGAAAAAACTGAGAAGAAAAACTGAGAAAAAAAGACTGAGAAAACTGAAAAAAACTGTGAAAAAAAAGAAATGAGAAAAAAAACTGAAGAAAAACTTGGAAAAAAACTGTGCACAAAACTGTGAAAAAAAAGAACTGAGAAAAAAAACTGAGAAAAAACTGAGCAGAAAAACTGAGCAGAAAAACTGAGAAAAAAACTATGAAAAAAATACTGAAGAAAAACACAGTAAAAAAACTGAGAAGAAAAACTGAGAAAAAAAGACTGAAGAAACTGAAGAAAAACTTAGAAAAAAACTGCACAAAACTGTGAAAAAAAAGAACTGAGAAAAAAAACTGAGAAAAAACCGAGCAGAAAAACTGAGCAGAATAACTGAGTAAAAAAACTATTCAAAAAAACTGAAGAAAAACGGAGGAAAAAAACTGAGAAGAAAAACTGAGAAAAAAAGACTGAACAAACTGAAGAAAAACTTAGGAAAAAACTGCACAAAACTGAGAAAAAAAAGAACTGAGAAAAAAAACTGAGAAAAAACAGCAGAAAAACTGAGCAGAATAACTGAAAAAAAAAACTATTAAAAAAAACTGAAGAAAAACGCAGGAAAAAACTGAGAAGAAAAACTGAGAAAAAAAGACTGAAAAAACTGAAGAAAAACTTACAATAAAATTGTACAAAACTGTGAAAAATAAGAACTGAGAAAAAAAACTGAGAAAAAACAGCAGAAAAACTGAGCAGAATAACTGAGAAAAAAACTATTAAATAAAACTGATGAAAAACGGAGGAATAAAACTGAGAAGAAAACCTGAGAAAAAAAGACTGAAAAAACTGAAGAAAAACTTAGAAAAAAAACTGTGAAAAAAACTGTGAAAAAAAAGAACAGAGAAAAAAAACAGAAGAAAAACTTAGAAAAAAACTGCACAAAACTGTGAAAAAAAAGAACTGAGAAAAACAACTGAGAAAAAACTGAGCAGAAAAACTTAGCAGAATAACTGAGAAAAAAAACTATTAAAAAAAATGAAGAAAAACGGAGGAAAAAAACTGAGAAGAAAAACTGAGAAAAAAAGACTGAAAAAACTGAAGAGAATCTCAAAATAAAATTGCACAAATCTGTGAAAAAAAGAACTGACAAAAAAACTGAGAAAAAACAGCAGAAAATCTGAGCAGAATAACTGAGAAAAAAAACTATTAAAAAAACTGAAGAAAAACGGAGGAATAAAACTGAGAAGAAAACCTGAGAAAAAAAGACTGAAAAAACTGAAGAAAAACTTAGAAAAAAAACTGTGAAAAAAACTGTGAAAAAAAAGAACAGAGAAAAAAAACAGAAGAAAAACTTAGAAAAAAACTGCACAAAACTGTGAAAAAAAAGAACTGAGAAAAACAACTGAGAAAAAACTGAGCAGAAAAACTTAGCAGAATAACTGAGAAAAAAAACTATTAAAAAAAATGAAGAAAAACGGAGGAAAAAAACTGAGAAGAAAAACTGAGAAAAAAAGACTGAAAAAACTGAAGAAAATCTCAAAATAAAATTGCACAAATCTGTGAAAAAAAGAACTGACAAAAAAACTGAGAAAAAACAGCAGAAAATCTGAGCAGAATAACTGAGAAAAAAAACTATTAAAAAAACTGAAGAAAAACGGAGGAATAAAACTGAGAAGAAAACCTGAGAAAAAAAGACTGAAAAAACTGAAGAAAAACTTAGAAAAAAAACTGTGAAAAAAACTGTGAAAAAAAAGAACAGAGAAAAAAAACAGAAGAAAAACTTAGAAAAAAACTGCACAAAACGGTGAAAAAAAAGAACTGAGAAAAAAAACTGAGAAAAAACTGAGCATAAAAACTGAGCAGAATAACTGAGAAAAAAAACTAATAAAAAAAACTGAAGAAAAACGGAGGAAAAAAACTGAGAAGAAAAACTGAGAAAAAAAGACTGAACAAACTGAGGAAAAACTTAGGAAAAAACTGCACAAAACTGAGAAAAAAAAGAACTGAGAAAAAAAACTGAGAAAAAACAGCAGAAAAACTGAGCAGAATAACTGAAAAAAAAACTATTAAAAAAAACTGAAGAAAAACGGAGGAAAAAACTGAGAAGAAAAACTGAGAAAAAAAGACTGAGAAAACTGAAAAAAACTGTGAAAAAAAAGAAATGAGAAAAAAAACTGAAGAAAAACTTGGAAAAAAACTGTGCACAAAACTGTGAAAAAAAAGAACTGAGAAAAAAAACTGAGAAAAAACTGAGCAGAAAAACTGAGCAGAAAAACTGAGAAAAAAACTATGAAAAAAATACTGAAGAAAAACACAGTAAAAAAACTGAGAAGAAAAACTGAGAAAAAAAGACTGAAGAAACTGAAGAAAAACTTAGAAAAAAACTGCACAAAACTGTGAAAAAAAAGAACTGAGAAAAAAAACTGAGAAAAAACCGAGCAGAAAAACTGAGCAGAATAACTGAGTAAAAAAACTATTCAAAAAAACTGAAGAAAAACGGAGGAAAAAAACTGAGAAGAAAAACTGAGAAAAAAAGACTGAACAAACTGAAGAAAAACTTAGGAAAAAACTGCACAAAACTGAGAAAAAAAAGAACTGAGAAAAAAAACTGAGAAAAAACAGCAGAAAAACTGAGCAGAATAACTGAAAAAAAAAACTATTAAAAAAAACTGAAGAAAAACGCAGGAAAAAACTGAGAAGAAAAACTGAGAAAAAAAGACTGAAAAAACTGAAGAAAAACTTAGAAAAAAAACGGAAAAAAACTGTGAAAAAAAAGAAATGAGAAAAAAAACTGAAGAAAAACTTGGAAAAAAACTGTGCACAAAACTGTGAAAAAAAAGAACTGAGAAAAAAAACTGAGAAAAAACTGAGCAGAAAAACTGAGCAGAAAAACTGAGAAAAAAACTATGAAAAAAATACTGAAGAAAAACACAGTAAAAAAACTGAGAAGAAAAACTGAGAAAAAAAGACTGAAGAAACTGAAGAAAAACTTAGAAAAAAACTGCACAAAACTGTGAAAAAAAAGAAATGAGAAAAAAAACTGAGAAAAAACAGCAGAAAAACTGAGCAGTATAACTGAGAAAAAAAACTATTCAAAAAAACTGAAGAAAAACGGAGGAAAAAAACTGAGAAGAAAAACTGAGAAAAAAAGACTGAAAAAACTGAAGAAAATCTTACAATAAAATTGCACAAAACTGTGAAAAAAAAGAACTGAGAAAAAAAACTGAAGAAAAACTTAGAAAAAAACTGTGAAAAAAACTGTGAAAAAAAAGAACAGAAAAAAAACTGAAGAAAAACTTAGAAAAAAACTGCACAAAACTGTGAAAAAAAAGAACTGAGAAAAAAAACTGAGAAAAAACTGAGCAGAAAAACTGAGCAGAATAACTGAGAAAAAAAAATATTCAAATAAACTGAAGAAAAACGGAGGGAAAAAACTGAGAAGAAAAACTGAGAAAAAAAGACTGAACAAACTGAAGAAAAACTTAGAAAAAAACTGGGAAAAAAACTGTGAAAAAAAAGAACAGAGAAAAAAAACAGAAGAAAAACTTAGAAAAAAACTGCACAAAACTGTGAAAAAAAAGAACTGAGAAAAAAAACTGAGAGAAAACAGCAGAAAAACTGAGCAGAATAACTGAGAAAAAAAACTATTCAAAAAAACTGAAGAAAAACGGAGGAAAAAAACTGAGAAGAAAAACTGAGAAAAAAAGACTGAAAAAACTGAAGAAAATCTTACAATAAAATTGCACAAAACTGTGAAAAATAAGAACTGAGAAAAAAACTGAGAAAAAACTGAGCAGAAAAACTGAGCAGAATAACTGAGAAAAAAAGCTATTAAAAAAAACTGAAGAAAAACGGAGGAATAAAACTGAGAAGGAAACCTGAGAAAAAAAGACTGAAAAAACTGAAGAAAAACTTAGAAAAAAAACTGTGAAAAAAACTGTGAAAAAAAAGAACAGAAAAAAAAACTGAAGAAAAACTTAGAAAAAAACTGCACAAAACTGTGAAAAAAAAGAACTGAGAAAAAAAACTGAGAAAAAACTGAGCAGAAAAACTGAGCAGAATAACTGAGAAAAAAAAATATTCAAAAAAACTGAAGAAAAACGGAGGGAAAAAACTGAGAAGAAAAACTGAGAAAAAAAGACTGAACAAACTGAAGAAAAACTTAGAAAAAAAACTGTGAAAAAAACTGTGAAAAAAATGAACAGAGAAAAAAAACAGAAGAAAAACTTAGAAAAAAACTGCACAAAACTGTGAAAAAAAAGAACTGAGAAAAAAAACTGAGAAAAAACAGCAGAAAAACTGAGCAGAATAACTGAGAAAAAAAACTATTCAAAAAAACTGAAGAAAAACGGAGGAAAAAAACTGAGAAGAAAAACTGAGAAAAAAAGACTGAAGAAACTGAAGAAAAACTTAGAAAAAAACTGCACAAAACTGTGAAAAAAAAGAACTGAGAAAAAAAACTGAGAAAAAACAGCAGAAAAACTGAGCAAAATAACTGAGGAAAAGAACTATTAAAAAAAACTGAAGAAAAACGGAGGAATAAAACTGAGAAGAAAACCTGAGAAAAAAAGACTGAAAAAACTGAAGAAAAACTTAGAAAAAAAACTGTGAAAAAAACTGTGAAAAAAAAGAACTGAGAAAAAAAACTGAGAAAAAACAGCAGAAAAACTGAGCAGAATAACTGAGAAAAAAAACTATTCAAAAAAACTGAAGAAAAACGGAGGAAAAAAACTGAGAAGAAAAACTGAGAAAAATAGACTGAAAAAACTGAAGAAAATCTTACAATAAAATTGCACAAAACTGTGAAAAAAAAGAACTGAGAAAAAAAACTGAAGAAAAACTTAGAAAAAAACTGCACAAAACTGTGAAAAAAAAGAACTGAGAAAAAAAACTGAGAAAAAACTGAGCAGAAAAACTGAGCAGAATAACTGAGAAAAAAAAATATTCAAAAAAACTGAAGAAAAACGGAGGGAAAAAACTGAGAAGAAAAACTGAGAAAAAAAGACTGAACAAACTGAAGAAAAACTTAGAAAAAAAACTGTGAAAAAAACTGTGAAAAAAAAGAACAGAGAAAAAAAACAGAAGAAAAACTTAGAAAAAAACTGCACAAAACTGTGAAAAAAAAGAACTGAGAAAAAAAACTGAGAAAAAACAGCAGAAAAACTGAGCAGAATAACTGAGAAAAAAAACTATTCAAAAAAACTGAAGAAAAACGGAGGAAAAAAACTGAGAAGAAAAACTGAGAAAAAAAGACTGAAGAAACTGAAGAAAAACTTAGAAAAAAACTGCACAAAACTGTGAAAAAAAAGAACTGAGAAAAAAAACTGAGAAAAAACAGCAGAAAAACTGAGCAAAATAACTGAGGAAAAGAACTATTAAAAAAAACTGAAGAAAAACGGAGGAATAAAACTGAGAAGAAAACCTGAGAAAAAAAGACTGAAAAAACTGAAGAAAAACTTAGAAAAAAAACTGTGAAAAAAACTGTGAAAAAAAAGAACTGAGAAAAAAAACTGAGAAAAAACAGCAGAAAAACTGAGCAGAATAACTGAGAAAAAAAACTATTCAAAAAAACTGAAGAAAAACGGAGGAAAAAAACTGAGAAGAAAAACTGAGAAAAATAGACTGAAAAAACTGAAGAAAATCTTACAATAAAATTGCACAAAACTGTGAAAAAAAAGAACTGAGAAAAAAAACTGAGAAAAAACTGAGCAGAAAAACTGAGCAGAATAACTGAGAGAAAAAAATATTCAAAAAAACTGAAGAAAAACGGAGGAAAAAAACTGAGAAGAAAAACTGAGAAAAAAAGACTGAAAAAACTGAAGAAAATCTTACAATAAAATTGCACAAAACTGTGAAAAATAAGAACTGAGAAAAAAAACTGAGAAAAAACAGCAGAAAAACTGAGCAGAATAACTGAGAAAAAAACTATTAAATAAAACTGAAGAAAAACGGAGGAATAAAACTGAGAAGAAAACCTGAGAAAAAAAGACTGAAAAAACTGAAGAAAAACTTAGGAAAAAACTGCACAAAACTGAGAAAAAAAAGAACTGAGAAAAAAACTGAGAAAAAACTGAGCAGAAAAACTGAGCAGAATAACTGAGAAAAAAAACTATTAAAAAAAACTGAAGAAAAACGGAGGAAAAAAACTGAGCGAAAAAACTGAGAAAAAAAGACTGAAAAAACTGAAGAAAAACTTAGAAAAAAAACTGTGAAAAAAACTGTGAAAAAAAAGAACTGAGAAAAAAAACTGAAGAAAAACTTAGAAAAAAACTGTGAAAAAAACTGTGAAAAAAAAGAACAGAAAAAAAAACTGAGAAAAAACAGCAGAAAAACTGAGCAGAATAACTGAGAAAAAAAACTATTCAAAAAAACTGAAGAAAAACGGAGGAAAAAAACTGAGAAGAAAAACTGAGAAAAAAAGACTGAAAAAACTGAAGAAAATCTTACAATAAAATTGCACAAAACTGTGAAAAATAAGAACTGAGAAAAAAAACTGAGAAAAAACAGCAGAAAAACTGAGCAGAATAACTGAGAAAAAAACTATTAAATAAAACTGAAGAAAAACGGAGGAATAAAACTGAGAAGAAAACCTGAGAAAAAAAGACTGAAAAAACTGAAGAAAAACTTAGGAAAAAACTGCACAAAACTGAGAAAAAAAAGAACTGAGAAAAAAACTGAGAAAAAACTGAGCAGAAAAACTGAGCAGAATAACTGAGAAAAAAAACTATTAAAAAAAACTGAAGAAAAACGGAGGAAAAAAACTGAGCGAAAAAACTGAGAAAAAAAGACTGAAAAAACTGAAGAAAAACTTAGAAAAAAAACTGTGAAAAAAACTGTGAAAAAAAAGAACTGAGAAAAAAAACTGAAGAAAAACTTAGAAAAAAACTGTGAAAAAAACTGTGAAAAAAAAGAACAGAAAAAAAAACTGAGAAAAAACAGCAGAAAAACTGAGCAGAATAACTGAGAAAAAAAACTATTCAAAAAAACTGAAGAAAAACGGAGGAAAAAAACTGAGAAGAAAAACTGAGAAAAAAAGACTGAAAAAACTGAAGAAAATCTTACAATAAAATTGCACAAAACTGTGAAAAATAAGAACTGAGAAAAAAAACTGAGAAAAAACAGCAGAAAAACTGAGCAGAATAACTGAGAAAAAAACTATTAAATAAAACTGATGAAAAACGGAGGAATAAAACTGAGAAGAAAACCTGAGAAAAAAAGACTGAAAAAACTGAAGAAAAACTTAGAAAAAAACTGCACAAATCTGAGAAAAAAAAGAACTGAGAAAAAAACTGAGAAAAAACTGAGCAGAAAAACTGAGCAGAATAACTGAGAAAAAAATCTATTCAAAAAAAAATGAAGAAAAACGGAGGAAAAAAACTGAGAAGAAAAACTGAGAAAAAAAGACTGAAAAAACTGAAGAAAATCTTAAAATAAAATTGCACAAAACTGTGAAAAAAAAGAACTGAGAAAAAAACTGAGAAAAAACAGCAGAAAAACTGAGCAGAATAACTGAGAAAAAAAGCTATTAAAAAAAACTGAAGAAAAACGGAGGAATAAAACTGAGAAGAAAACCTGAGAAAAAAAGACTGAAAAAACTGAAGAAAAACTTAGAAAAAAAACTGTGAAAAAAACTGTGAAAAAAAAGAACAGAGAAAAAAAACAGAAGAAAAACTTAGAAAAAAACTGCACAAAACTGTGAAAAAAAAGAACTGAGAAAAACAACTGAGAAAAAACTGAGCAGAAAAACTTAGCAGAATAACTGAGAAAAAAAACTATTAAAAAAAATGAAGAAAAACGGAGGAAAAAAACTGAGAAGAAAAACTGAGAAAAAAAGACTGAAAAAACTGAAGAAAATCTCAAAATAAAATTGCACAAATCTGTGAAAAAAAGAACTGACAAAAAAAACTGAGAAAAAACAGCAGAAAATCTGAGCAGAATAACTGAGAAAAAAAACTATTAAAAAAACTGAAGAAAAACGGAGGAATAAAACTGAGAAGAAAACCTGAGAAAAAAAGACTGAAAAAACTGAAGAAAAACTTAGAAAAAAAACTGTGAAAAAAACTGTGAAAAAAAAGAACAGAGAAAAAAAACAGAAGAAAAACTTAGAAAAAAACTGCACAAAACGGTGAAAAAAAAGAACTGAGAAAAAAAACTGAGCAGAAAAACTGAGCAGAATAACTGAGAAAAAAAACTAATAAAAAAAACTGAAGAAAAACGGAGGAAAAAAACTGAGAAGAAAAACTGAGAAAAAAAGACTGAACAAACTGAGGAAAAACTTAGGAAAAAACTGCACAAAACTGAGAAAAAAAAGAACTGAGAAAAAAAACTGAGAAAAAACAGCAGAAAAACTGAGCAGAATAACTGAAAAAAAAACTATTAAAAAAAACTGAAGAAAAACGGAGGAAAAAACTGAGAAGAAAAACTGAGAAAAAAAGACTGAGAAAACTGAAAAAAACTGTGAAAAAAAAGAAATGAGAAAAAAAACTGAAGAAAAACTTGGAAAAAAACTGTGCACAAAACTGTGAAAAAAAAGAACTGAGAAAAAAAACTGAGAAAAAACTGAGCAGAAAAACTGAGCAGAAAAACTGAGAAAAAAACTATGAAAAAAATACTGAAGAAAAACGCAGTAAAAAAACTGAGAAGAAAAACTGAGAAAAAAAGACTGAAGAAACTGAAGA